>NC_056742.1:352072584-352147584 GCF_019279795.1 Protopterus annectens
ATGTGTATAGTGAAAAATAATGTAAACATCTAGCCCTGCATTCATGTTAATCAAACAGATGGCAGTGGGATTCCCTTCTGTAAAATATTGTGATGCGAGAGGTAGTAGAGGGGAGGAGTGCAGTGTTTATCTGAACTCAAAAAAGAATTATGCTGCTATAGAACTTGACAAGTATGTGCGAGTCTTGGAAGTAATTGAGAAAAAGGAATGAAGTTAATTACTTTTTGGGGTGGTACCAAGACAAGCTAAAAGAAAGAAACAGTGTGTGTATGTACGTGTGAACATATGTGTGTGTGTGTGTGTGTGTGTGTGTGTGTGTGTGTGTGTGTGTGTGTGTGTGTGTGTGTGTAAAAATTCCCAGTCTCAGAGCACACAGGGGAGGGGAAATGATAAGGGCCAGAGATGGGCCATACAGAGTCAAGACAACTCAAAAAAATATGTTAACTGCATGTACAAATACTTAAACACAAACACACAAATATCTATGTATGTATGTGTAGATACATATATATATATATATATATATATATATATATATATATATATATATATATATACACATCCACACATGCATATACATATATATATATATATATATATACATTCATATATAAACTTACATGCACATGCATACATATATATACATACACTTATATACATATATACACATAACCAACCAAATACACATACAAATGCAAACATGCATGCATATGCACACATGCAGAGAACTATATGTACATTTATGTATATATAAATACACATGCATATATGCACATATATACAAATACAGACAAACATAAACAAATACACATATATAATGTTTTGTCCCCACTCTGGGCCACTAATCAGGGAGCCTGAATTCTAACCACTGGCACTGCAGAGAGATGTTCACATGGAACAAAAAAGGATAAACTCAGTATTTCCAGATGCAGCTCTCTGCATCAAGCACAATTTCCCTTAAGAGCACACACAGAACACACTTAGTCTGGGGTCTGTGTTTCTCTGTTGTCTCCCTCAAGGTCCCCAATAAGACTCCCCCACTGGCACAGCAACAGAGTTTAGACCTCAGCTGCTGTGAAACCAGTGCTTTATGTTCCTGATCCAAGAAGCTGACACTCGCATACTTTGAGATTTGATTTTCACACACACACACACACACACACACACACACACACACACACACACACACACACACACACACACACACACACACACACACACCTGGGAAAGGCTGGCACAGAGTTACTAACTATGCCCCCTTTTGCCCAGACTATAAGGTAGTTACACTCCCACCAGGCACCCCAAAGCCAGCTACTCCAAGGCTCTTACAAGGGTACTCAATTATACTGAGTGAAATTAATATTAATACAAATGGTAATATTAACCAAACTACGCTGATACTGAACATGCATTTAATAACACAAAGCTTTCATGTCAAACAAACCCTTCATCAGTGTATAAAATACTAACACATGCTAACCATTTTTATATACTATCACAAATCACACAGCCATTAATTATTCAATTAAACAATCAATCTTAGTTAAAAACAATAGTTGCAGAAGCACAGAACTCTATTCCAACACATTTGTTTATACCTTAGTACAGGTTTTAAAGAAATTTAAACCTGGTAATACATCAGCACAAAGACGTATTATCCATTGATATTCCTTCATCTCAAGCTTATTGTTAAGATCTCCCCCTCATATATTCTTACATACTCTATCACCATAAAAGAGAATTTATGTGCATTTCCATATGTACTAATATGCTTAGCCAAGGAATTAGTGTCAATGTTTCTTCTTCTTTCTGAATGGTGCTCAGTTATTCTTTCCTTCAGTTTTCTGGTAGATTTCCCAACATAAAATGTTTGACATCTATTACAGGTAGCCAGGTATATTATATTCATTGTAACACATGTTGCCAAGCCAGAAAATATATAATTCCTCCTAGTTATTGGGTGTTGAAAAGTATTATTTTTATTAATGACTTCACAAGAGCTACAATTGTAACAAGGAAAGGTACCTGATTTAGCGGCTGTTACCCCCCCCCCCCCATTCTTGACACACGTCTTTATAGCATAACTTCTGCTTTAAACTCTGACAATTTCTGTATGAGAAACTGGGTTTCATGCCAACTATGGGACACAATTCCGGTAGAGATGTTAATATACACCAGTTATTATTAATAATTCTTCTTACCTCAGTAGTAGTTCTGTTAAAAGCTGTAACAAAACGTAGCTTACCTACATTTAAGTTAGTTTCATTAGTTATAAAGGGTACTTCCATTGTGTTCATAGACAAATAAGGTTTAGTACTATCATCCCTACAGCACAAGACATATTTAATTTCCATATCTAGGGACTCCCTCTTATAGCCTCTCTCCATAAATTCATTTTTCAGTTCCTGCATTTGTTTCTTACATTCTTCTATAGAAGTATTAAGTCTACTAATTCTAACAAACTGAGCTTTTGTGATACTTTTAAACACGTAGTGCATGCATACTGTTTTGATGGAGAAATGTATTCCTATGTGTAGGTTTTTTATAAACAGTAGTTTGAATTTCAGTACCATCAAACAAAATTCTCACATCCAAAAAGTTAATGCTAGTATCTGAACATGTCATAGAAAAATATAAAAAATCAGTGCTGTTGTCTAAATAATTTAAAAACACATCATCCCTACTACCAAACAAAAAACAAATCATCCACATATCTTTTAAAGCCACTAATATTGTGAGAATACTGCTGCGAGCCATGCTATACAAATTCAGTCTCCCATTTATCCAATACTAGGTTGGCATTTATATTAGCAATGGGAGTACCCATTGCTATGCCAGATATTTGATGGTAAATTCTTTCATTAAAAACAAAATAATTATTATCTACTACTAACTGGAGTAGTTCACATATAGTTTCACTGAATCTACCAGAGTATTGTCCGTTCCCTCTTTATGGCATCAATGCCATATATACCATATATAATGGTGTAAGTGCATCAGTTATCACCATTAGAATGTATTTTAGTACCAAGAGTATTAATGTGTTAAAACCAACCAGAGAAACTTCTCAAAATATCCAGTACCAAGTCATATAGTTTTTGTATATAGTTTTTTGCTGTTTTAATACATTCTGTAAATAACAACAAATGGGCTCATGAAATCAAATCCTCCCAGATACAGTTGGTTTCATGGGAGGGGGGGGTTCTAAGTTGGGTTGGACCTTTCCATATAAATATAAAAACATGGTAATTTAGGAGTTGGAAAATATTAATAATATAAAAGCTCTATGCTGATGCCATTCATCAGCTGTAAGTCATATATCATTGTGTTAATAACACTCACAGAATTATAAACATCATTACTACTTACACATTTAAAAGTACTAGCATCAGCTAAAAATAAAGACATGCTGTTAAAATACATTTGCTTGTCCATAACAATAACAGTGCTACCTTTTTCAGCTTCTTTTATAACCATACTATCCTCTTGTATCAGTTTCTTTAAGGAAGTACATTCCATAGTATATAAAATGGTTAGTATGTGTTAATATTTTATACACTAATGAAGGGTTTGTTTGACCTGAAAGCTTTGTTTTATTAAACACTTGTTCAGTATCAGCGTTGCTTGGTTTGTTTCATACTACATCCAGTTTTGGTCTTATGAACTAAGCTTTGTTCTGCAACTGTTTGGCTTTTTGAATATTAACCAAACAACCAGGCTTTCAAGAGTGGCCACAGTGTCACCAAATAGATACAAGTCCTCTCAAAGTTTAAAATATTCTCTAAAGGATCAGCCACAATGAAAAGTTTAAATATATTTAATAATAAACAATAAAAGAACATGAAAATACTAAATATCTATTTACAATACACACCAGAGTTTCAGGCACAGGCAATATTACAAATAACACAGGTGGACAGGTTCCCACAGTTACAGAAAACAATACTTAACTAATCTCGCTATATTTTCCTGACTGTTCTAAAGAATTATTTACTAGAGCAGGGCAAGATGAAGTAGGTGAGAGATCCTTCTTTGTCAGGTTATAAAAACAGTGTGTTTTGAGACTTCAATTTAACCTAGTATTAAACATTATTTTTAGTGATGGATTACAGAATGACACCACACAACTGGTCATCTGACTTCTAGTTCCCATGCTCCCCCCCGGCTAGAAGCCATCAGGATTTAGAACCTATGTGTCTGTAATATGCACACACAGAGACTTGCTAAGATCTGCTGCAGCTCTTGGGAGTCATAAAACAATGTCAAACCTCCACCCTTCCAGAGTAGGAATTAGTTCACCCAAAGGACAATGCAGAAAGCTTCCTAGTACAGACCTTTTGTCTCTGACTGCACTGAGAATTATAAGATACAATCTCAATCACCTAAATTAAGTAATTTAAATTTCTTACTATTTTCCAAAGTCATATGGATTGAGATTAACCTTCTCTTCCAGTATCCTCTGTTATAATATATACATTTCAGCAGTTATAATACATTACATTTCTTCCTCTATTCAGCAGGATACACTGTTGATACATTTTCAGCACATGCATTTGTGCAAATCAGTTTGATATTCAAACTGAATACAAAATTCTAGCTAGCTGTGCTGGCATATGTTATATATCCACTGCTCTGTTTCTCCTGGTATAGCTGGCAGTATCTCACACTGTCACATTTCTTCCCTTTTGAAGGCTCAAGCTAGGTTTTTCAAGTGGCCATTGAGAAACATTGCTTGGGAGGAATGGTCCTGTTGGGGAAAACCTTGACTCATGGCCTATCTTGAGAACCCATCTGCATTCACATTGCTGATCCCACTACAGTGCTGCACTGTCATGTCATATGCCCACAACCCTATGCTCCACCTTAGTAACTTGATATTTTGCTGGCTAGATCGATGGAGCCATAGATCCACTCAGACTCCTCCTGTCTCCTACTGAAAATACTTAGCACAAGGACCTTCCTATCATGGTAAGGCTTCATCATGTAAACATGGTACAATTTGATGCCCTTGCTGCCTGCTACCAGTTCTACCATGTAATTAACATCATTGACCTTCCTTACCACTTTGAAGGGTCCCTCCCAAAATGCCTGAAGGTCATTGTGTCCTACAAGTATGAGAACCATCACCTGCTGTCCCAGAGCATACTCTTGTGCTCAAGCATTCCTGTCATACCAGACCTTTTTCTGCTGTTGAGCTCTTGCCAGGTTCTCCTGGGACAGGCCCATGAGCTCCTTAAGCCTTGTCCTAGGTTTAAGACATATGCCACAACAGACTTCTTGTCAGATTCATACTCACCCTCCCACTCATCACAAATCAAATGTAAAGCTAAAATGAAATCTAAAGCTAGAATCAAATCTAAATCTAAAATCAAAATCAACTTCTTCTCTATAATCAACTTACCTTCGCCCGCAAAATACTATATCAATCAGAAAAAAACCTTGCTCTCAAGGATATCATACAGCCTTATTCCTCTTCAAGACACCTTCGCTACAGCAACAAACAACTTCTACATATCACCAAAGCTAACAATTCAGCAGGGGCATCACTGTTTTCCAACTGCACCTCCAAATACTGGAATAAATCTACCAAACTCACTAGTAATGAACTCCTCAAAACTTCAATTTAAAACACCTCTAAAAACACATCTTACTAACACCTGGCTGTGCACCTGCAACTCCCCTGGATAATTTATTCCTCCTTTCCACTCTCTTATCAGTATTCTTAATCTAGTAGCATGTTCTACCACTATTGGTAGTTTCACTTTTAACTGTACATAATCTTATGGATATAGTCACTAAATGTAAACAACCATTTTTGATATACTACTTAGGAGTCTTAAGCCACTGACCTGTATGTATTTGATTCTCATTTGGATGCATTTGTTTCTCTGTTGTATGTATTTGTTACTCTTGGAGCTTTTCTCCCCGGGCCTTCACTGAAAAAGGACCTGTATCCAGTTGGACATTCCTGGTAAACAAATGTAAACTAAATAAAATAAATAAAGGCCCCCTCACTCTATGCCCAAACAGCAATTCAAGGGGTGAAAAACCTGTGGATTCCTGGCGTACCTCTCTGTATGCAAACAGTAGATGGGGCAAATATTTATTCCACTCTCTCAAGCTGGTCTGCAAATGCCCATAGCATGATCTTTAGTGTAAAGTTTAACCTGTCCACAAGACCATTAGTCTGGGGATGGTAGAGCGTGGTGTTTAGGTGCTTTACCCCACAGCACTTCCACAGACAAGCCAGCAGGTCTGACATGACATTGACAACTCTGTCAGTTAGTATTTCTTTCAGGAAACTTACCCTGCTGAAATTCTCTAACAAAGCATTTACCACTTACTCTGCCTCAGTGGAGGACAGAACCACTGTCTCAGGGTATCTAGTAGCATAATCTATTACCACCAGGATATACTGCTTCCTTGTGGAACCTGGGGTACTCAGGGGCCCCACAATATCCATAGATACCCTCCAAAATGGCTCCTCAATCACAGGAGAATGCATCAAAGGAGCTTTGACCTTGTCTTCTGCCTTGCCTACTTTTTGGCACTGCTCACAGGTCCTGCAGAACCCTGTTACATCCCTTCCCATCCCAAGCCAGTAAAAGTTCTGCATGATATGTCTCTTGGTACGCTTTATGCCCATATGACCTGAAAAAGGAATATCATGGGCTATGTCTAGAAGTGCCAGATGGTAGGCTTTAGGCACTACTAACTGCTGTATTGCCTCACCCTCTAAGCCTCCTTCAGGGGTTCACTATACAGGTCTTTATACAGTAATCCTCTGTTCCAGTATACAGAATCCCCTTTTCCTTGAGAATCAGGCACTTCCCTAGCTGCCTCTTTCAAGCCTCTCAGTGTATGGTCCGAGAGCTTAGCCTGTCTCAACTCTGTCTTTGTAGGTCTTCCCAGCTCCCCTTCCACAGGAAGTCTAGCATCATCTGACAGCAGTGCCTCACTGTCAACCTGGGTACTACCACTCACCTCTGCCCTTGCAGTCACTCGGTCCAAGGGAACATCAATACCTACCAGCAGCTGTGGCTCACCTTCAGGCTCACTGCTACTGGTTAGCTCTCCCCTGAAGTAGCCACATCACCAGCCCTGGCTTCAGGTGTGGGTCTCCCCCAGGCTACCAGCTCCACATGCCTGTCTCCAAGCCTGACTGCATGTAACTGCATGCACACATATTACTGCATTATCAAAATCATTCCCTATCAAGACATCTTCAGGGATAACCTCAAACACACCTACTTGCTTGCTTCCTTTTCCACCCTCCCAGTCAAGGTGAAGCATGGCCAAAGGCATTTGGAATGGAGTCCCTCCTAAAGCTCTGACTGGAATGGATTACCAAGCAAGTAAATCTTCTCTTTAACCACTGCAGGCTTCACAATAATCATGTCAGAAGCCATCTCTTAGCAATAGCTTGTTTTCCATCCATTAATATAGGATATAACCTCTGGTGATACTTTGGTACCCCTGTTGTCTCCAGACAACTTACCACTAGCATACTGTTATTACCACTTGCTGGCTTCCCCACCTTTTGTTCCCCACCTTGCCTCTGTGGACATCTATATGATACATGGCCCCACTGATTACATTTAAAACATGTAACCCTTGATCCTGTCCATGTACCTGAACTAGTGGCTTCCCCTGTTACTGGTGGACTCTGTTGGGGTGGCTTAGGTTGCCTACCATAGGATCCCTTATATCCTTGTTCTGTACTGGGTATCCCTTTCCTGTGCAGTGATGCCCTGCTTGCCAAGTAGAGATCCCCCTTTTTCCCCAACTCATGTGCAGAGTTACATTCTCAGTCTATCAAACACACACACAACACCAGGATAAAGTACAGTGATGGGGGCATCTTATGCCCCCCGTTTACGCAATTTTGTTCAAGGATTATTTTGAAAAAGTTCATATGTACACCACAGGATTTTATAAAAGCAATGTTCTGAGGTTTAAATATATAGATGATCTTATTTTCATCTGCAGGGGCGAGACAGAAGAATTTTGTCATTTCATACAACATTGCAGGATAATCATTTTGGACTGGGTTCACCTTTAATACCAGTAGGGATGCAATGCAATATTTAGACTTGGAGTTTTTTTGTGGATGACAATTTTACAGTGGCATTCAAACCTTACATGAAGGATACAGCGGTCAACAATTTTCTGATGGCTGATAGCATGCATGCCCCTCATTTATTGGCATCATTGCCATATGGAGATTATTTGCGAATTGCAAATAACACTTCGGAGAAGGATAGGTTAATACATGTATTCAGCAAGGTTAGGGACAAACTCTTAAGAAGGGGATATAAAGAGGATGTTTTGGTAACACCGGAAAATAGAGTTAAAAGGAGGCTGGGGCTAACACACAATCAAAGATATGGAGAAGATAGAAGAAATAGAGACATGGTTCATTTTAGGAAAAAGGATAAGGAACAGGAATCTTTATTTTTTTGTAAACAAATACTTCCCATTTTTGGAAATACTGAGAGATTTGGTAGATAGGTTTTGGCCCATCATCCTCAATGATGAAAGATTTGGGAGGAATTTTCTAGATAGGGTTACTTTTCCTTGCAGCAGATAAAAGAATTTGAAAGAATTGCTATCCATATGTAAATTGGAAAGCAAACATGGTAGGAAGGGTAGTTTCCCTTGTGGAAAATGCATTATATGTAAGAAAATAAAAAATTTAGATGGGGTAAATATCAATGGCAAAACTTATAAAGCCAGGGATCAGTATAACTATGAATCAATGGGAATGATTTACATTATTGAATGTGGTTGTACCACTGTTAAGTGGTACATAGGTCAAACAAAAAGAGCCATGAAAAAAAGAATCATGGAACACGTGGGAGATATTAGAAGAGGCAGGATGGAAAGCCCTGTGGCAGAACATTTCATTCGATCTCATGAAGGCTCAGATAAATCCTTCTTTTTTAGTGTGTTGGCCAAACCAAAACAGCAGAAAGGGGATGAATTATTTAGTAATTTATCCCCATTGGAAACAAAATGTATTATTCATTTTAAAACTTTATATCCTAGGGGCTAAATTTGGAGCTGGATCTAAATTGCAATAATTATTGAGATAGTTCAAACATATAGTTGTTTAGTTAAAATAGGTAAAGGGAACTATTACACTATTAGTTCCATTTCCAGCCTTCCATCCTAGTTGGGGCTAGTTCACATATTTACATATACATATAATTTGTTTTTCATGAAATTTGTATATTGTTGAAATCAGTTTTAAAGTCATGTGTTTATTATATGTATATGCAATTTCTCTCTATGGTAAAAATGAGTTTTTAAATAGCAATGCATATGAAAATTATATATTTTGTAATAGAATGTTTAACAGGGAATACACTATAGGCACTTTAATGGATGTACCAATAATCTAAAAGCAAGGAAACAGTCTTCAAACATTCACAAAACCAGAGTAGAACACAGATAAATACATCCAACTGTAAGACTTCATCAGACAACCATTCATTTAAAACAACACATTTTATACATTCATGTGGTTGAAAGTAAATAATCCCATTAACTAGTTAAAAAATTCACAAAAAAAAATTAAGAAAAGTTAAAAACACTTTGATGCTCATAACAATAAATACACAATTCATTTTGTTTGCTGTGTTTAAAACCATTTGTTTGTGATAAATACTCAAACTTAAAAACTCAATAAATGTTTAAATAAATAGTTAAAATCTTGTTTCAGTAAATAATTCATTCCCTTGTCTTACTCACTAAAAAAATCATGGTTAAAATAGCACCATCTGCTGTTCTTACTAGGCTATTACTGACCTTCATCTAAATTCTAGCTGCTCTTAATTTTAGTACTGAGCTTAGATATATGATCATTCAGCCCAAAAATCTGCCACCACAACTTTTGATGATTAGCCTTTCCTCCCACAGGCCTCCCCTTGTTTCTTTCTTGACCTGTAGAAAGTAAAACACAGACTAATGTGTGCTTGTATAGATATTAGATGTGTTGAACACAGAGTTGAAGTGACCTGTTGCATTTATGTTGCAATCCCTTGCTGTTATGGCAACCTTAGCCTTATTACTAATATATGGAAATGACCACACTGGAATGTCTTGTGACAGGTGTGGCTATTTGCCAGAACTTCTCTGGTGTTCCATTTGTTGTGTTCTAGCAACTTTTGATACTTTTGCCATTTTTGTATACTATTTTGGTATATTCTTATTAATGTTCTGAAGGTCAGAAAAAGCAATAAAATTGTTCCATTCCTTCTGGAAAATCTTTTAACTTCAGTGTTAAATGAATTGAATTCCATAACCAAAGCTGATTTGTACTGATCATCATCCTTATCCCTAGTATTATTCATTTTCTCCTGTGGTGGAATGTTAATGTCTGAACAGATAAGTCCTTTGCCCTTGATGGGCTGGAATTTTGTAGGTCTGTTCAGTTCCACTTCCCTTCTAATATTAGAAATAAATTCTTGTGGATAGCCCCAAAAACAAGCTCTTCTGTATACATTCTTTGACAAAATCCTCATTTTTTTTAGTCATCATGACACCCCCTCACAAATTGTCCCTTAACAATATTCTCCTTTTTGTGGGGCAGTGTGCTAGTAAAATGTAAAATGAATTGCAGAAGGTGCTTTTTCTAAAGACCTTAGTTTCAAAGTCTCCCATTCTTATATATTTCTACATCTAAGTATTGTAGTCTGTCAGTAGACATAGTGTATGTAAATTTTAAGAAATTTGTGGTGTTTTGAAGATAAGGAAATTTCTCAACACCCCTTCCAAAATGACTATGTCATCTAAAACAGTATTGCTCATACCCAGAATTCAAAACAAAGTTCCATTGCTACACCACTTATTTGGTGGTAGTATTCATCATTGAATCCAATGAAATTGTTCTAGTACTACTTCAATTAATTCAACAACTGCTACTTTCTCTGAGTGTGTGAGTTTATTATCCAAAAATACCATATCCTCAAAAACCTCATCCCTCATTATGGGAATACATGAAAATAAGTCTATCTATTGTCACAAAAGTAAATCATTAGTTAATAGTTCAGGAATGTATTTATTGGTATTACACATATGTTTTGTTGTGATATCAACATATTTAGCTATGGGAGGGTCTCTGCCACAATGGGTCTCATCACTAACATTTTATGTACCTTGGGTATACCAAAGATGATGGAAAGAAATTGATGCAATTTCACATCCATGGTGCCCTCCATAAGCATATTATTTAAAATATTGTCTATTTTCTGGTATGCCAAAAGAACCTCGCTCTGAGAGACTATCCTGTATTTGTTGTCATCCCCTAGGATGGTATTCATTTTCCATCATAGATGATATTTTCCATGATGACCACCCTCCCCCTTGTCAGGTTTCATAATCCTTATTTGATTGTTCTGTCTTAACTCATTCAGCATCTTACATTCTTCTTCCGTTATGTTGTTCTTTTTTACTGAATTTGAATTCTTTCCTAATTTTCTTTTCCAAAACGGAATCCAAGTTTCTTATTTGGGGTGGTATGGTGGGTTGAATGTACTTTTCTAGTTAAAACTTGTTGCTGGAAACAGGATCCAATCCTAAAGTAACTTGTAAGTTCACTTTTCTCAAAACAATTTCATATCTATTATAGTTTGTACTATGTCACCTTTGTTGGGAATATATTTAAAACCTTTACTAAGAACATCAAAGTGAATTTTATTAATGGAATGTTGCTAAAATTATAAATAGAAAAATTGTATAATGAAAAGGTAGTACCTGTTTGTAATATTTCTTCATCCATTGGGCTGCAAATTCTGAGTAGGGAAGAAATATCCCTCTGCTGAAAATTTTGAAAGCGTTTATTATTACCTTGTTGCGGTATTTCATTCATTAATGGAGGAAATTCAGAATCATAGTCCATCCTGTCATAGAAATTGTTGGAAAAAACTCTAAAATCATTTCTGTTGTTGCCCTTATTGTTATTATTCACCCTCCCTTTGTGCTCCCATGTTACAGAAGGTGGCTTTGGGTAACTAACATCATTTTCGATGTATTGAAATTAATTTAATGCAACAATTGATTTTATATAATTAATTGGAATCAATGAATTAATTAGTTGGTGCTATAGCATAAAAGATGGCTGCTTGATGTAAAATGTATTCCTTGAACATGTAAGCCGAGGTACCAGATACATCTTACACCCTCTTACCCACCTAGGAAAATAAGTGCTTAACTCCGCAATGTAATCACACATACTTTCATCTCCCTTGCGTCTATGCTCACCAAACCTTTTTCTGTATGCTTTGGATGTTAACTTAAAAGCATTCAAGCAAACATTTCTTTACTTTTTCACAGTTTAAACAGTCAATATCAGGCAATTTAGAAACAGTAGTTACAGCTTTATATGGAAGTAGGGGGGTCAGAAACCATATCCAGAGCCCTTGGTCAACATTATACTGTGTACTCTTTCAAATATATAAACAAAACTATCACCTTCTGTAATTTGTGGAAGAAATTTACTGACCTTTATTGCTTCTGGGTTAGAATTATTCCCTTCCCCATTACCTCCATTATCATGGCAAAGAGTCAGCATCTCCCTCTCATGTTGACGTTGAGTGTCATTATTTTCAGCCTCCAAATGTCGCACTCTCTCATTTTCTTTAGCCTGCAAATGCAGCAGTCTCTCTGCAGATTTTAATTCCATCTGTTTTGCCTGCTGCAGTCTCTCATTTTATTCAGCCTTTAAATGCTCCAGTCTCTCTGCTGATTCTAATTCCAAATGTTTGGCCTCCATTTCGAGTCTCTAACTCCAGATGGGTTTTTAAGTCCTCTGAGGAAAAGGTTGAACTGTCATGCTTCTGAGGGCTGCAAATTCCAATCACTAGACTGGTTATCCTCCTAGTTGCTGGTCTGAGCAGTGACTAGGGCTGAAATAATTTCCTCTATAGTTAGGTTTGCATGCAACAGTCCTTTGGCTTTGCACACCTTGGCCAACTGGTTCTTTGTCGGCTTGCCATAATCCTCTGCTGACATCTTTGTCTGCTTTTCCCAATTAAACAAAAGTAAGAAATAAATAAATAAAACTGGTGTGAAATGAAACTCTGAATGTTTACTTTGTGGCTACTGACTAGAGACAACTACTTACAGGCTACAGAAGTTCAATTAATATTCACACCACTGCTCACCAATAAGTGATGTCCCCACTCTGGGCCAGTAATCAAGGAGCCTGAATCCTCACCAGTGGCACTAGAGAGGAAGATTCACTTAGAACAAAAATGGATACACCCAGTATTTCCAGATGCAGCTCTCTGCATCAAGCACAATTTCCATTAAGAGCACACAGGGAACACATTCAGTCAGGTGTCTGTATTTCTGTCGGTCTGTCTCCCTCCAGGTCCCCAGTAAGACTCCACCACTGGCACAGCTACAGCTACAGAATGGGGACCTCAGCTGAGTGTCCAAGCCAAGTTCTTCATCTATCTCTCTCTCTCTCTGTGAAACCAATGCTTCATGTCCCTGCTCCAAGTAGCTGACACACACACACTTTGAGATTTGATATTAACACAAACACACACACACACACACACACAGACACAGACACAGACACAGACACACACACACACACACACACACACACACACACACACACACACACACACACACACACACACAAACAGACACACAGACACACACACACACAGACACAGACACACACACACACACACACACACACACACACACACCTGGGAAAGGTTGGCACAGATTTACTAGCTATGCCCCCTTCTGCCCAGACTATGACTTAGTTACACTGCCACTAGACACTCCAAAGCCAGCTACTCCAAGGCTCTTACAAGGGTACCCAATTATACTGAGTGAAATTAATATTAATGCAACTGGTAATGTTGACCAAACCACTAGGCTTTCAGGAGTGGCCACAGTGTTGCCAAATAGATACAAGTCCTCTCAAAGTTTAAAATATTCTGTAAAGAACTAACCATAATGAAAGGTTTAAATATATTTAATAATAAACAGTAAAAGAAAATGTAAAATAACAAGGGTGACTTTGGATACACCTGAAATTTAACTTCTACACCCAAAACTACTTGGCCAAAACTGGAAAAATATGCAAAAGACTATAATGAAACAGCAGAAACTGCATATTACCTGTTCTTCTAAACTTTGTCTTTAAACAGTGTAGTGGCCGGAATCTGCAGTTCTAAGATAACTTGCTAACATTTCACTTGTGTTGAGTGCGCACCCCCCCACCCAGTACTTGTAATGTGGCTATCTCTTTTCCAGCTTAAACTTATTAATACTCATTCTAGTTTTTATATTGTCACTATGCTAGCAAGCCACAAACTACCTAATAATGCAGCTGATGTGAAAGCTGTGTGCATGACTTTATGACATTTTACTGTGCTCCCTACTCTATATTTGTCCTATAGCAAGCATTCTATTTTCATATCTATTGTTGCCTTTCTGATTGTTTTTCTTGGGAAACTTTCCTGAAGTGTATTGGTATCCAAGGTTTTGACCTACTTCGTTTGCCTTCGCTATGCTTGGGCTTACTCCGGTTCCCTACCCTGCCCCTAAATCCCACCCAATGCCACTACCTTTATATTTTAAACCTAGCCACACCACAACCTTCTTCTCTCAGTTCCTCCCTTCTCAGCCAATCATACAACCAACCTGTCTTCAAACATTTCAGTCTCATCCTATCCGTTTTCTACTTCCTTGCCCATACCTGCAGAAATTCTTCTGCCATCCTCTAGCTATCCACCAAACCATTATTTCTGACTATGCCTCTCAAATCTTCCCATCTTCCTAACTTTATATATTCTTAGCCTAGTATAACTCATTCATCATTCCAGTCATTTATTTAAAATGATTCTGCTCACACTCCTTTCACTAATACTCCTCTCTTTCTCTTCTCTCTCATTTTATCTAGTACCCATTGCACTACTCTCTACTCATCACCCCTAAACTATTTAACATATATTATAATTTATTCTTAAAACCCAAGGTGTTTGAAACACATCTATACTTATCTAATATAACTACAGACAATTTAACCAAAATAAAAGCCTACCTCTAGTACGTGTTCCTTAAATTTCTTCAGCTATGTGGGGACATCCACATTAACCCTGGTCCCAACATTACACAATCCCCAACTCAAACTCGTACTTCTACTAAAAGATATACTCTTAAATTTATCTCTGCAAACATACTTAGCATGTGCAATAAAATCCCTCAACTGCACTCCTGGATAACTGCACAATCCCCTGACATATTAGTAATCACTGAAACCTGGCTTAAACCACACATTGAAGACCTCAAAGTACTTCCACCTAGTTATAACATGTTCAGAACTGCCTGCCTGAAATGGAAAGGAGGTGGTATAGCAGTACTATATACAAACTCTACCTCCTTAACTCCTCACAACCAATCTGTACCATCCTTTGACAAAGCTGAACCACTGATCACCTACCTAAATTTAAATTGCAACAAAACTCTCTGCATCACTGCATTATATATGTCGCATGGTAGTATACTTTCAAGAGAGAGATTAGTTGACACCCATGAAACAATCATTTTAGGCGATATCAGCATTGACTGGCAGAAACTTAACTCCCAATTCCCCACCAATAGTATTAACCTCTATGGATTTTCTCAACTTATTACTTCCCCAAACCATACCAATTTATCCAGCAATAATGGCTCAACCGTTGATTGGATACTGGTTTCCCATCCTAATAATTTCACAGATTCTTATACACTTCCAGACTATTAGTGATCACCACCCTCTCGGTACGATTAGACTTGCCTCACACCCATGCAAACAATATACCTACAAGACTGCTCACAACCTAACTTTGACCAGCAGGCCTTTATAAGCAACTTAAACTCTATTAATTGGTCTTTTCTAAAGGGCAGCTGTGGGGGTGCAGCGGTTAGCATTGCCACCGCCCAGCAATAGGTTCTCCAGTTCGATCCTCGGCTGGCGTGCCTTCTGTGCGGAGTCTGCATATCCTCCCTGTGGTTGCGTGGGTTTCCCCCAGGTGCTCCAGTTTCCTCCCACATCCCAAAGATATGCTGTAGGTGGATTGGACACTCTAAATTGGCCCTAGGCGTGAGTGCATGCATGTGTGTGCCTTCTGTGGAAGGTTGGGTGCTGGGCTGGCAACTCGACACTGTAAAACTCCACTGCCAGTCATGAGCAGACAGATGATCCACTGTGGTGACTTCTAACCGGGAAAAGCCAAAAGAAGAAGAAGAAGAAGAATTGGTCTTTTCTAAAATACTTACCACTAAATGAGGCAGTTGAACAATTTAACTCTACATTCCTAGACATTTTGAGCAGTTTAGCTCCCACCACAAGGAAAAGAGTCAAAACCAACTATACCCCATGGCCTACTGCCTATACCAGATGAATAATGCAAGAGAGAGAGAGATAAGGCTTGGGCTATCTACCTAAAACAAAAGACACACAAAATCTACAACAGTACAGAGCTCTGCATAATCTTGTAAATAAACAGGTTAAACTAAGGCAAAAAAATTCTATGCTAAGTCTCAAGATCAGTAGAAATCCAACCCTAAAACTTTCTGACACACAATCAAAAAAAATTACACCCTGGAAATCAGCCCTCTCCTCAACCAGCCTATGACAATATTGCAGCTGATATAGCATCTCAGTGTAACTCTTACTTTATTAATAGCATAGCATCTATCAATAATAATTTCTCCCCATCCCCTCTAGCTTCTCTCAACCTCCCACCATCTATCTTTCCATGTTTAAACTTAAATTTCCTACTTTCTACATAAAATCCCTCTTGTGTAAACTCAAGCCTTGCCCCCTCTCCCCTTGCAGATATCTTCTCAATGAATTACAGGTTACTAGAGCCAATAACACTGCTGGAGAAGCACTATTCCCCAGCACTATAGCCAAATTATGGAACACCCTCCCCCCCACAATAACCTCTCTACCATCATGCACCCACTTCAAAGCTTTACTTAAAGTGCACCTAAAAACATGCTGGCTATGCCCTTATAAGTTTCCCCTCTAATGTCTCCCACTCCATCTACCCTCTACCTCTCTTCCACCCCACAAACTACCTTTGATTACAGCAAGCTCTGATACTTTCATGCCTATCTACTTATTATATGGCAGTAACTTCTTATTGTAACCATTGTTAAGATCTGCTATGACTTCGTGGATAGAACAGATGCTAGTTATCTACTGAATGTACTATGTTCTTCATCTGTAACTATGTTTGTAATATTTTAATTGCTAGGATTCTTTATCTGTAACTATGTCTGTAATATTTTAATTTGTGGAGCTTTTCTCCCCGGGCTTCCGCTGAAAATGGACCTGCGTCCAGTCGAACATTCCTGGTCAAATGTAAATAAATAAATAAATACTTCTTAAAATGGCAGCAGATTCAATGGCTTACCCAGTATCCATAATCATCAACAGATCAGTGAAGCTTATGTCCCTGCTTTGTGGAAAAAGTTCTTTTATCATTCCTCTCCACAAAGGTAGCACTTCCACAGAAACAACTACAGGCCAATTGCCATTCTTTCACCACTCTCAAAACTTCTAGAAATATGTATCCACAAACAACTTCAATAACTACTAGACAAAAATCTTCTCCCCCCTACCAACATGGATTCAGCCCTGCCCATAGTACCATAACAGCTGTGCTAGCCTTTACTGACATTGCCAATAAAGCCTGTGACTCTGGAAAATTTGTCTCATCTGTATTTTTAGCTCTATCACAGGCCTTTGACAGTGTCTCCCACCCCAAACTCTCAGCTTGGCTTAACTAAAACAACCCAACAATGGTTCACCAGTCACCTATCTAATAGTTATCAGTCTGTTAAATGGAACTCTCATTTCTCTCCACATTTACCAGTTAGCACTGGGGTACCCTATGGCTTCCATACTGGGTCCACTCCACTTCAACATTTTCATAAACCACCTTAACAACTCCTCAAGCAAACAACTCTACTTTAATCTGATCTACTAGTAATCTTGCCCATCTTCAAAGTATGACCCAAGACACATTCAATTCCATCGAGTCTTGGCTTGCCAACAACCATCTCCTGCTCAATCCAAAAAAACTAAACTTTTACTATTTGTTCCAAAATAATACACTCCGGATACTGCTAACTTCAATATTAATTCTCTTAACAATGCTTCAATTGATGTATTTTCACACACTGAGATGCTAGGTGTAACAACTGATAACCTGAAGTTTGGCCTGCATATCCTCAACAATATAAAAAAAGCCAATCAAAAACTGGGCATGTTGTATAGGGCTAAAAAATGCATCTCCCAACTCAACAAAATTGACCCTTGCCACCACTTATCTTTTACCCTCCCTTCTATATGCTTCTCCTATTCTAACCAATCTTCAAAACTTCCCTCAAACTAAGACTCAGTCAGTGCTATGATAATACAGCTAAATCTGTCACAGGGCAGACCCAACACTCTCATCACTGCTGCTTTTTCAAGTACCTTAACTGGCTCAAACTACCCCACCTACTGACCTTTAATCAACTAATGTTAACAAAGAAAATACTGTACAAGTCCTCATTTTCACAAACTACCTCATCACTTATTCAACATTATAATCCATTTTGAGACCTATGTTCTTCTCACAAGCATCTACAATCTATTTACAAACTCCAGAGATTTTCTATTGCATACTCTCTCTCTTTCTACTCATAACTCTACCCTTTGTTTATCTTAGAATCATTCCTGAAATTTACTGCTTAAATTCCCTTGCTTCAATCTGTATTTAGTGTGTCACAACTTTAAATTTGTCATGTATTATCTTAAAGTCATATATATTAGGTGTTTCTCAAGTATCATGTATTCAGTGTGCCCTAACTCTATTGCTTCTGCTACTATAACCACAAAGCATGGCTCTGATACTGTACTAGTTGTCTCTTGGTTCTTGCATGCTGACTGTCCTACCACACTGTTTCTTGTACTTAGAGTGCCCTATTATACCTCTTTGCATTTAATGTAACCACTAATTGTATATCTGTGATATTGTCTGAATCTTTCTAATATTGTCATTTAATCTGTTTTAATAATGTGTTCATTGGAGCTGTTCTCCATGGGCCTCCGCTGAAAATGGGCATTTACCCAGTCGGACTTTCCCAATAAACAAATGTCAGTGAAAATAAAATAAAAATAAATAAATAAAATACTAAATATCTTTTTACAATGCACATCAGAGTTTCAATCACAGAAAATATTAAAAACAACAGAGGTGGACAAATTCACACAGTTACAGAAAAGCAATACTTAACTAATCTCACTGTATTTTCCCGACTGATCTAAAGAATTGTTATTCCCTGGTTATTTACTAGAACAAGTCAAGATGAAGTAGGTGAGAGATCCCTCTGTCAGGTTACAAAACAGAGTGCTCTGAAACTTTAGTCTCACCTACTATTAAACATTATTTTTAGTGATGGATTACAGAATGACATCACATACAACTGGTCATCTGACTTCTAGTTCCCATGCTTCCCCCCTTGACTAGAAGTTGTCAGGAATCAGCACCTATGTATCAATAATGCACAGAAAGCCTTGCTAAGATCTGCTGAAGCTCCTGGAAGTCATAAAACAATTTCAAACCTCCACCCTTCAAGAGTAGCAATTAATTCACCCCAAGGAAAATGTGTGAAGCTTCCTAGTACAGATTTTGTCTCTGGCTGCATTGAGAACTCTAAGATACAAGATACAATTTTTATGTCCTAATTTAAGTAATTTAATTTCTTCCTATTTTCCTAAGTCAGGTTGACCGAGATTAACCTCTTCTCTTCCAGTATCCTCTGTTACAATATATGCATTTCAACAGTTACAGTAATACATGTACATTTCTTCCTCTGTCCTACAGGACAGTGTTGATACATTTTCAACACAAGCATCTGTACAAATCAATCAGTTTGACATTCAAGCATATAATTCTTTACAAAATTCCAGCTAGCTGTTCTGGCGTATGTTACACATCCACTGCCCTACTTCTCCTGGCATAGCTGGCAATACCTCACATTGTCACACATATATACATGCATAAATATATGCACACACAAAAATATCACACCAAGAGGGGTGACTTTCCAGATAATATATAAAGGAAGTTGTATAAATTGAAATCTTGTATGTCAACTTGTGCTTACCAAAAATTATTATTAAAAAGTGCTTGTGCCCATTTTTGTTAATGATGTAGAGGGCTTCCTCAGATTTTATTACGCATATATGCTAATGTGGTAGTTCATATTACTGATTACACATACTGTATCAAAACATGTGGACACCAAGTTGACATTAAATTAATAGATAATTACAAGAGGTATAAAGTAAAAAAAAAGTCTAAATAAACAACATATGAATAAAAAATGTATATATTTATTATTAAACATTTAGTACTAAAGAGAAAAATGAAAATAAAATAATCATGTGTAGCCATGAAAAAGAGAGAGAGAGAGGGAGGAGAACCGCATCCACAAACTGAAAAAAGCATGCTTATTGTATCATGTCTTGATGTTTCCTACATTTTAATACCACTTTGGGGCTATACTTATTTTTATATTTTTACATGTAATTTCAGAGTCTGCCCATATGGGGTCCAGCATCTTGACATGATTTTTTTAGTCTACCTGTAGGTATCCCACAATGCAGTGTTTGGCTTTAAAATATTATATCACAGCTGTCACTGCATTGGTTTCACATGTGTTTTCACACATACCGTGATTTATTTTAGTCAGTCAGGTTTAATTACCATTTCATGCTTTTTCAATGACTACTTAAAGGGAGAGTGTCAAAGTGTCATCCCACTCTAGGGTTGCTCAAAGAGTACATCCCATGTAGTTGACCTCACCGTTTCCCACCCCTTTCTTTCCCTACTTTAAATATACCAAAGCTGACACTTCCAGGATTGTTTTCATTCCCCTGATAAAACTAACTCTAAAGCAATTTATTTCCATTGTTTTTCTATTGAGTTTGAGCACTTTCAAATTTACACTAGATTAAAAGATGGCATTTGTTATTTTGTAGGAATTAAACGTATCTGTTTTTTTATGCTGTTCAAGTTCCATGTCTATATTTAGACAGTAATTGTAGTTTACAACTGCCAATCATGCTTTACCTAATAACAGCCAATTAAAGTAGGACTCGAATGTGATCAGCAACTGGAAAGTCCTTTTTTTTTTAAATTTACATAAATCAAAATAAGGTCACAAAGTCATTGGGTGACTTCAGTTCATGGAGCCACAATTTGCTTTACATGATTGCTAGCATATCACTCAACTGTCCAGAACGGTCAGGATTTTAGCTAATATGTGGTATTCTTGCAAAGAGTTAAACATTGCAGTCATTAAATAATGTTAGAGAATGGGAGACCTGTAAAGCAGCACCCTAATTGGACAAAAAACACAGGGTATTAGAGGTAATATCTGCTGAAAAACGATTCCGCAGCTTCTGTGGATCTCAGAATGAAAGCTAAAGTCTGCCATTATTTTATGCTCACTAAGCCTCTATACAGCACTTTTGCTGTTTAGTGAGTGTGCATGTAGTTATGTCATGTGCATGTCAGTGTATGCTTGCATGAGAGTGAGAACCAGAACAATCGCCATTATTTTACATTCACTAAGCAGTGCTTTTGCCATTTAGTGAGTGTTAAAGGAAAAGATATATAAAAAATAATGTGTGTGCACTTATGTGCGTTTATGTTTCTGTCTGCATGCTTGTGTGCATGAAAGCAGAAGTGTGTTTCTGTGTGTATGTATGTATATGTGCATGTGTGGGTGTGTGTGCGTGTGCCTGAGAGAGAGAGACTGAGCGAGATCGATAGACCAGTGGCAGACACATTTCAGAGGTTTGCATACCTCTGGACCTCCTAGCTGAAGAAATCTGGATAAAGCCTAAAATAAAGGGGCACAAAGGCTCAAGAATAAGAACAGGTTCTAAATATTGCTCTTATAAAATTATAAAGTTGAAAAACAAACAAGACACAGACCGAGAACAATAAAACAAAAAAGGAGACACAACCAGACCAAAACGGACTTCAAAACATTTAATGTTAAGTGCTTTCATTGGTAATCAACGAAAGACTTCCTCAGAACAAAAGTTACTTCAAAAAGTGCATTGCATTTATAATAAAAAAGGAGTCACCTGACTAATACAACAATTAATTTAAATTGAATAGACTGATTAAAATAAAATTATTAAAATCCAATTAACACCCACATTGCAGAACAGACACAAAAATATGAAAATGCAAAAATACACAGATAAACCTCAGGTTCCTAATACACCACCCCCATTACATTAAACCAAAAATACTGTTAAAAACATCATGTCACTAACACCAAACACTGAATACTAGTAACTGACCAATAAAAAATAAAAATGAAAATATACATAAGATTTTACACCCCACAATAATCTTCATGCACAATCTATCATAATCTATGTCTATTTAATTTAAATTAAATTGCTTTTTTATTAGTCAGGTGACTTGTTTTTTTATTATAAATGCAAGGCGTTTTTTCAAGTAACTTTTTTCTGAGGAAGTCTTTGGTTGATTACCAACAAAAGCGCTTAACATTAAACATTTTTGAAGTTTATTTTGATCTGGTTATGTATCCTTTTTTGTTTTATTGTTCTCAGTTTGTGTCTTGTTTCAGTTTTCTAGTTTGCACTATGGAGGAGAGCAGCAGGACTGACTCAGTGGCTTCTAATTTCCCACAGGATTTGGCCACAGCCATATGGAATCTTACAGCCCTTATGCAAGGGCTTACACATCAACGTTCTGGTTTTGGGAGATGTGGAGACATTTCATGAATGGGTTTTGGAACTAGTAGAGTTTGCATTTGGTATCCACTCAAAACACCAAAGTCTCTTTAAACATGCTGGCACAGAGGAGTCTGGTCAACCAAACACAGGGTTGGATGAGTGAGTCAATTGGACAGGCTGAGTTAGATGGATTTGGTTACACCGTTTCCACCAAAGAGTTGGGTTCTTCTCATAGCACATTAGATTAACAATTTAAAACTTTGGAAGCACAGACATTCAAGTTTCAGAAGCTTCAGGTGGAAAACTGTTACCCGTGTGAATATTTAAAAAGGGAACATATCCCAAAGGGACTTCTCAGTTGGAAATTTCCAACCGAATTGGTTTGTGGGTCTGATTTACATCATGAATTGATCATCTTGTTTAAATTGCCATGGATGTGAACTTCTAGAAGTCCTGGTAAGATTTAATGACAAGAAATTGAATGCTCTTAAGGACTCTATCAATATTTTAAATGACCGTATCACAAATGACTTGTGTTTTGACAAAATCAAAATCAAATGAGCACAGGGCACTGTTCATCAATGTGGATAAGACTATTTCCAATGTTAAAAAGAAAAAACTAAGAAACTAGAAAGAGACCGGGCAGATTATGAGGCTGGAAAGGCATACCCCATACCTACAGGGAATAGTATAGACAGATGAGTTTTGATGAAAGGAGCTTCAATGAAGTGGAAGAACAACACTGTGGTAACAATGAGAATGCCCCTTTATGGGCTGTGCCTTTGAGAAGATCAGAGAGACTTGTGAACTGGAGACAGCAGGAACAGGATCCGCATGGGCCAACAATGTGCCCCTTTGGGAATTCCACTCCACAAGGGTGAGGACATTCAGAGGGAGAGGAACTGGGAGGGGGAGGAGATGGTAATGAACAGGGAGGATGATAATTGTAAGATTGTGGTAAATTAACACGGGGGATTTCAAAATCTATAACTTGAGTAGTTATGAGATCACTACACAATGGGTCAATTTATTCCAAAATGGCCTAACCTTTGTTCCACCGAGAACAGTGAAGATTGATAAAGTGCTGGTGGATCTTAAAATGTACATAAGAAAGAAAACTCAATTGTTGTTTCTACTTTGATGAGAGCATTAAGACAGGTTTGCCCATAGGATGCAAGAGATCCAGTACTTTCAATCCAACTTTACATCCAATTGTGTATTTATTTGAAATGATCTGTGCTAATGATATAAAACAGCTACTTAGTGGGAGGCTGAATTATGTGCCCAATTTGAGTGATGATGAAAGGAAGTTATTATATGACATTAACCAAAAAAACAGTTCTCGACCAAAACCAAGAAAAACAGGCAATTCTCTGAAGAATGTCTCAAAGCACAATTAAATCCACCACATTCAAGAAGCAAAATGCAATTATATGACATTGCTAACAAGTCCATTAGAGTTATGAAACCTGATAAAGGTGGGGGACTTGTTGTTATGAACAGTCATCTTTATGACAGCAAAATGTTGTCATTTTTATACAGTGACAATTATGATGAAGTCTCACTGAATGAAGTGAACATTGCATATAGACATATTGTCATTTTGAATTATTTGCTTTTAGACAATCCGGTTACCATCAGTGAATTTTAATTTTTGTGTGTTTTCCCCATATATCCACCATCTTTGGTATTCCTAAAATCTACAAAAATATCATAGACCCCCCCCTTCCAACCTATTGTGGATGCAAAGGCCTCTAATACCTTCCCCACAGCCAAATTTGTTGATTTTCATTTGAAAGGATTATTGGCTGTGTTTATACACATATTGAAAGACTTGTGGGATTTTTTGACCAAAGTTTTTAAGCAACTTTATTCTGATTAGTTGATTTTTGTCACTGTTGATATTAGAAATTTATTTACAGTTATTCCTCATTATGAGGGATTAGAAATGCCATAATTCAGGGTTTGAGCCCTCTAGAATCTTGATGTTTAGGACCCTTATGGTGATAATTTTAGAAAACAATTTAATTACTATTGATCATCAGTTGTTCAGACAGAAGAGGGGTGTTGCAATGGGGCAGCTTGTGCCACCATTTTTGCAAATATTGTGTCAGAATGGGAGGTCAACACTGTTTTTTTCATCGGAACTTTTTAAATTCTGTCATTATTATGGTCATTATTTGGACAACATTATTATTTTTGGGATGGAACCAGGGACCAATTGGAAGACTTTGACTTTTTAAATTCTAGTCAGGGTTTCTTAGGTTCACTATGGACACCAATGAGGAGGCAATACACTACCGAGATATTTTATTATATGAGGACAGAGCAAATCAACAGTTTGCATCCTCCTTGTATAGGAAGCTGACATACTCCAATTCTTTGTTACATTTCAAGAGTTGTCACCCATTACATCAGAAAAGATTCCTCATGAAGGGACAATGTGTCCGTTTAGCTCGAATGATTAGTGATGTTAGTCTTTTTTTGAGGGGGATTAACAGCTTGAGGGGTGTGCTTACTAGAAAAGGATACCCAACTACCTTTTTAGATCCAATTTTTGAGGAAGTAACCCAGAAAAGAAGGGTATTTCTTTCTTTTGTTAGGTTTAGTGGACTATGAGGACCATACGGTATGGAACAAAACTAGTTCCAAGATGAATACCCCCAATCAATACAGCAATGCCTTGGTTTTATCCTATAATTTACATTATCAGGGCATTAATGACATTATTTTCAGGAACTGGGGTATTTATGAGGCTGAAAAAGATCATTTAAGAAAGGTAGACGCTAAACATGTGGTGGTCTACAGAAAGGATTTTTGTTTCAAAACTTTCATTGTGAGAAGTTCGAATATATGTTCAAGTGGGAGAATGAAAAAATGTGGCCAATGTCCCCAGTGTCACCACATCCTTGAAAAGGATGGTGTGTTTATAAAAGGTTTTGTAAATATTATGTTAAGATTTAAATTTGATTGCCATAGTAAAGCCCTAGTGTATGTGGCCATATGCCAAAGCTGTGAATGTTTTTATATTGGAAAGACCATTAACAGGTTCAGAAAATGTATTAATCAACATTTATATGATATTCAGAAATTTAATGGAAACAATGCTTTGGAAAAGCATATTTGTGACTTTCCAAACTATCTGTTCAAATTTATAGATACTGATCATGTGGAAGAGGGGCCACAAGGTGGACCTGTTGAGTCATTTTTAGAGTACAATGAGTTAATGTGTCAATTGAAGTGTAATGCCACACATCCCCCAGGCCTCAGTGAAGTGACCTCTGTGACGCCCGTCCCCCTGGCCCAGCAATCAAGGAGCCTCAATCCTCACCACTAACACCAGTGAGGGGTGTCTCATACAGGAGGAAAGGATAACAAATACACACAGTAAAGTGCAATTTCCCTTAAGAGCACACATAGATCACAGTCAGTCTGGGGCTGGTTGCTCCATTGCTCTTCAGGTCCCCAGTAAGACTCCCCACTGGCACAGCTATAGGGTCCAGATCTCAGCCAGCTGGGCAAGCTAAAATCTCCAGCACCCTCTCTGTCCAATCAGTGCTTCATGTCCCTGCCCAAGTAGCTGACACACACATACACACTTTCGAGTTTATACAACCACACAGACACTTCTGGGGAAGGCTGGCACAGGTTCTCCAACTGTGCCCCTTTTACCCAGACTATACGGTAGACATCACTGCCACCAACCAGCTAATATTTATCAGCTACTCAAAGGCCCTTAAAAGGGTCTCCAATTATTACTGTGTAAATATTATTATCCAACTGGTAGTATAACTAAACAGTAAAGGCTTATTAGAGTGACTTGGTACAGGATCCCTATATACATGCAATGTACTGTTAGAGCTTAACTTATCTCTACACAAAACAGCCACAGTTGAAAGGTTTTAAAATATTTAATAATAAATAATAAAAACACAAGACAACACAGTCTAGTCAAGAGTTCAGAGATCACAGAGAATTACTTAAAATAATTCAGTAGTACAGTTCTGACATCACAGAAAACACTTTATTTCTAGTTTCTTGCTATTACTAAGAGAAAACAAGTGTAAGATAAACTTACATATAGAACACAGGCAGAGTGCTGATGAGTTGGATGGTCAAGACAAAAATGCTTAATGCTCTGTGATTCTCTCTGTTTATAAAATCACATTCCTGGATCCCATTACATCATTCTTCACACTTCCCTGGATTCCCAGGGTAACATAAACTACATTTACATCTCCTTTTGTAGCTGGTTAGGAAGCAGAGCAATAAAAATAAGTTTGCATGTTTAAATCTAGCAATTTAACTCTTGGTTTAAACAATAGAAAGAATGTCTTCATCTAGACCGACTGGAGCCAACTTTAAAGATCAAAAACAGTCATAAAATGCTTGACATGGCTTCCTTACAGCAAAATGTACTGTTGTTACATTTTTTTCAGTTCCACATGTAACTCTATTTTTACCATTTAAGACAACAAGCCTGTGGTTTACATTAATATTTACACATGACAGAATTATCTATAACAAATTGTATCTGGCTAGGCTGGCAGCCTTCCCATATCTTCACACCCCCCCCCCACGGAAAACGCCAGTTAGTTTTTCAAGTGACCATTGAGAAACGCTGCTTGAGAGGGTTAGGTCTTTCTGAGTATACCTTACCCTATTCCCTGTCTTGAGAGCCCATCTGCATTGGTATTGCTAATCCCATTGCAGTGCTGCACTGACATATCACATGCTTGCAACCCTAGGCTCCATCTTAGCAACTTGGCATTTTGCTGGCTGGCTCTGTTTAACTATGTTAGGGGGTTGTGATCGGTAATAACAGTGAATTTTCTTCCATAAAGATAAGGCTGAAGTTTCTGCAGTGCCCACACTATGGCTAGACTTTCCTTTTCTACAGCGGCATAGCATTCCTCCCTGGGTTGGAGCCTACGACTGAGATAAACCACTGGGTGCTCTTCTCCCTCTGAAGAAATCTGGCTAAGTACAGCCCCCACCCCATGGTTCAAAGCATCCACCTGCACAACAAATTCTTTGCTGTAATCTGGACTGGCTAACACAGGGGGTACTCCCAAAGCGTCTTTAAGCTTCTGGAATGCCTGCTCGCATGCTAGGGTCCACACTACTTTATCTGGCCTGTTCTTCCTTGTCAGGTCTGTGAGAGGAGCAGCTATGGTACTATAACTGGGGATGAACTTTCTGTAGTACCCTGCTGCCCCTAAAAATGCCCTCACCTGCTGTTTAGTTACAGGTGCAGGCCATGCCTGAATGGCTTCCACTTTGGCAGGTTCTGGCCTTATCTTACCACTCTCCACTCTATGTCCTAGGT
The DNA here is from genome assembly GCF_019279795.1 of Protopterus annectens. Taxonomy (NCBI): domain Eukaryota; kingdom Metazoa; phylum Chordata; order Ceratodontiformes; family Protopteridae; genus Protopterus; species Protopterus annectens. The sequence goes on from NC_056742.1 coordinate 352,100,706, forward strand.
AGGAGACCTCTACCATATCCACCTGACATTTGCTCGGCTTAGTGGTCAACCCTGCCTCTATAGTCTGCCCAGCACCTCCCTGACATGCTGAAGGTGCTCTGGCAAGGAATGGCTGTAGATGGCAATATCATCTAGGTAAGCAAGGGCAAACCCTCCTGCTCCTGCTAGGATATGATCTACCAGCCTCTGGAAAGTCACTGGGGCATTCTTCATCCCAAAGGGCATCTTTGTGAACTCATACAAGCCAAAACGAGTCACAAAGGCTGACTTCTCTCTAGCACTGGGAGTCAAGGGCACCTGCCAGTAACCCTTGGTACGATCAATGGTTGTAAGATACTTAGCCCCACCCAGCTGCTCTAGGGCCTCATCTGTCCTAGGCCTGTGATAAGCATCTGACTGTGTGTGACTATTTCCTGTAGTCTACACAGAATCCGGTGCTGCCATCCTTCTTTGGCACCAGCACCACTGGGGAGGCCCAGGGACTGTTGGACTCTTGAATCACCCTTAGTTCCAACATCTCATGTACCTCCTCCCTCAGAGTCTGTTTGACTCTCTCAGGCACTCTATAAGGGTCCTGCCTAATTGGCCTTTGGGGTCCTGTATCCACCTGGTGCTGCCCTAGGTGGCTGCACCCTGGTTTCCAAGTGAACATGTCCCCAAATTAGTGCAACACTGCTCAAATTTCTCGAACCTGGGTAGGAGATAGCTGCTGGGACATTGCTACCTCTTCCACTGAGGTGTCAACCCGAGCCTCACTGAGGAGATCAGTCCCCAGATCTCCCCCAGACTCCTCTTGCAAACCACTGCAAATGCTCAGTACAAGGTCCTCCCTATCATGGTAAGGTTTCATCATGTTAACATGGTACAATTTGTGCCCCTGTCTTCTGCCTAGCAGTTTAACCATGTAGTTAACATCAATTACCTTTCTTACTACCTTGTAGGGTCCCTCCCAAGTTGCTTGCAGCTTTTTGTGTCTGACAGGAATGAGAACCATTGCCTGCTGCCCCACAGCATACTCTCTAGCTCAAGCATTCCTGTCATACCACACCTTTTTCTGTTGTTGGGCTTCTGCCAGGTTCTCCTGGGTCAAGCTCATGAGTTTCCAGAGCCTTATCCTGAGGTTTAGGATGTATGCCACAACAGACTCCTTGTGAGATTCGCACTCACCTTCCCAGTCATCTCACTTTAAATCTAGAGGTCTCCTCATACCATGCTTTTTGGCCCCAAAACTCGGACCGAACCACAAGAGGAGGGGGAGTATCCATATTCATCAAAGATACCCATACCTCCAGGCTAGTGGCACTGCATGAAGCATCTGAGACCATCCATGTGCAACTAACAGTGGGCAAAACTGCCTTCCAGTTTGTAGCCTGCTACAGACCACCCTCCCAAACTCAGGAACCCAATTCGGCTTTCCTGAAGACACTGGAGAATATGAAGGTATCTCCAAGCACCATTATATTGGGTGACTTTAACTACCCAAACATAGACTGGTCAAGCCCCAACACTCTAGCCCAACGGTTCCTAGAATTTATAAACTTCAAAGCTATGGAACAACTGGTCAACACTCCCACAAGAGGGGGAAAACATATTGGACCTGATCATCACCAACATGGGGACTCTATGTTCCATACCAGAGGTATACCCCTCATTGGTAAGATCTGACCATAAATTAATCACTATGGACATTCATATCCCATCCCCACCCCCAGCAAAGGAAACCACGGTCAAATACTTCTCAAAAGCAAACTTCCCACTTCTCAAAACCGAGGTGGAATCCTTCAAAGCCCCAGGGCCAGTGGAAAATATGGCCCAAACCGCAGAATCCTTTACAAACGCATTCTATGGATACCTACAGGAATGCATGGATCATGCTATCCCAAATAAAATCAAGACACACTCCTCCAAAGGCAGGAGACCTGTCTGGTGGACCCCAGCCATAAATAAGCTGTACAACAGAAGGAGGAAACTACTACATGATGGAGCAAAATCCCTGAAAGGTAAGGCAACTCTGATCAGTACTAGCAAGAAACTACGATCCCTCATAAAATCATCTAAGGCTAGCTTCGAAAGAAAAATTGCACAAGACGCTAAAGATAATCACAAGGCTTTCTTTAGTTATGTCAGAAACCTGGGAGGAAACTCCCAGATATGCTCTGAGTTAGTGTAAAATGACAAAAAATACACTGAACCCACAGACATTGCCAACATCCTGGCAGACAGGTTCAGTGCAAACTCCCCCCCCCCACCCAAATGAGCAAATCACTATCCCAACAGAGTGTAGCCTCCCTGACATCACAGATGCACAGGTGAGAGCCGCCCTCTCCAAAGCAAAAAACACAGCATCAATGGGACCGGCCGGTGTCCCGGGCTGCATTTTACATGAGCTCCAAGAAGAACTGAACCCTTACTTAAAATCACTGTTCAGTCTCAGCCTTACAACAGGATATGTACCCAAAGAATGGTGTACAGCAACAGTGGTCCCACTCCATAAAGGTGGTGCCACAATGGACCCCGGAAACTATTGCCCTATAAGCCTAACTAGCCTGGTCTGCAAAGCTATGGAGCGTATCATCATGGAACTCATAAACAAAGACATTGGGAATCTCCAAACACTGGATCCTACCCAATTCGGCTTTGTTAAGGGCAGATCTTGCCTCTTGAACCTGGTCAATTTCTTTGAAACAGTCACCAAGGCCATAGACGAAGGGAAGGTAGTCCATACAGCCTACCTTGACCTTGCAAAAGCCTTCGACACAATACCCCACTCGGGCATCATAAGTAAGCTCACCAGCTTAAATATCAATCCCTGTGTCACAAGATGGGTTGCAAACTGGCTTAGGGATAGAACCCACATGGTCAGAATTGCAGTTGCCATGTCAGACTCTAAACCAGTTACAAATGGTGTCCCACAAGGCTCAGTCTTGGGACCTCTCTTGTTCAGTATATATTTCTCCGAGGTACAGGCTAACACAGGAGGACTATGGCTGAGAAAGTTTGCAGATGACTGCAAACTGGGGGGCCATAATCAACTCACCGGCTGACACAAGCATCCTCCAAAAATGTCTCACAGAGACGGATAACTGGTGCCAGAGCCATGGCCTAAATCTAAATGCCAAAAAGTGCATAGTCATCCCCTTTGGGAAAAACAAAGTGCCCACAAATTACCACATAGGTGGTAATCCATTAAACTGGAAGAAGTAATTAGGGATTTGGGGACCCAAGTAGATTGCAATCTCTCCTTTGACAATCACATTGCCAAAGTGGTTAGAAAGACATTCTATATAGCCCACCTTATCATGAAGGGGTTCACATCTAGATCAAGAGAGGTCATTGTGCCCCTCTACTCATCACTTATCAGGCCCATAATTGAATACAATGCCCCATTTGGGATGTACCTTACCCGACACCTGCTACAACTACAAAGACCCCAAAAGTACCTCACCAAGAGGATCAAGGGACTCAAACAGATGCCCTATGCAGTTAGGCTAAAGAAACTCCAGCTCTACTCAGTTGCTTACCGCCTACTCAGAGGCGATCTGTGCCTGACGTTTAAAGCCATGTCCAACCCAGAATTAATGGACATGCTCCACCTCAAGAAATCTAAATCCATCAGAACTACACGCTCCAGTGACTTAAACCTCAGCACAGAAATAAATAGAACATGCTGGAGGGACAGATTCATATCCCAGAGGCTCCCCTCACTCTGGAACAAAATCCCAAACCATGTCAGACAGAGCCCCTCAATGACCCTGTTCAAGAAGAATCTTGACGTTTGGATGGGAGATCGTAAATTTACCCCTGGGATCTCTTCTGTGTCACTGCTAGACAGAGGCACGGTAAACTAACCTTAAATGGGCTATCTTCTGTGACCTACTATACAGATCTAATCTAAGAAGGGTGGCGAAAGCCAAACACACTCTGGCTAGGCTTGTAAATGCCCTAGGGCAGATAGCCTAGTATCACCCTATGAACCTATGAATTATCCAGTCTAATCCAGTATAACCAACTGATCATGACTTATAAAATCCTTTATAATCCGGATAATACTCTTTCACTTAAAAATCTTATCACCCCTTATAACAATCCACAACCGCTTAGATCCTCTAACAGACTACTAATTCTGCCTAACAAAATTAACATCGCAGCTGGTGACTCACTCTTTGCAAACTCTGTGAGCAGATTCTGGAATACACTTCCAGCTGACATTACTTTACTCTCCTCCCTAGGTCAATTTAAAACTAGACTCAAACAACATCTGGCACTAAACTGGCTATGTCATTGTATCAAGCCTGGCTATTCTAGAATGAGTAAAATCTGTTAAATCAGCTTACTGTTTTTCAATTACCCTGACTTTCATCAGGGATTAACTCCAACCTGTGGAATACGTTTATTCTTGATTGTTTATGTACTCTTTGTCAAAACTATATTTGTAGCATGTTTTAATGTTTCTGTGTACCTTGGAGCTTTTCTCCCCAGGCCTCTGCTGAAAATGGACATGGATCCAGTTGGACTATCCCGGTCAACAAATGTAAAATAAAAATAACCAGTTTTCTTAAACTGAAATCTGATTTTTTTTTTTTTAGGTTGTATGGGTGTTTTCTTTCTCCTTGGTTCTGTCATTCCAGGGGGTCCTTATGCACAAAGATTATTGTGGGGTATAAAATCTTATGTATATTTTCATCTTTATTTTTCATTTGGTGCATTAGGAACCTGAAGTTTATCTGTGTATTTTTGCATTTTCATATTTTTGTCTGTTCTACAATGTGGGTGTTAAATGGAAGTTAATCATTTTATTTTAATCAATGTCTATTCAATTTAACTTAACTGTCGTTTATTAGTCAGGTGACTTGTTTTTTTATTATAAATCCAATGCAGTTTTTGAAGTAACTTTTGTTCTGAGGAAGTCTTTGGTTGACTACCAGCAAAAGCCCTTAACATTAAACATTTTTTAAGTCTGTTTTGGTCTGGTTGCATCTCCTTGTTTTGTTTTAAAATTGCAAAGTTGCTAGAATAACGTGATTTGTTTCAGCATGCATTTTCTGAAGGAAATAAACTGAAACTCAAATGCATGTCATTATTTAGTGATGTCAGTCCCAAACGACTGACAACACACCACACATTTTATTATTTATTATTTGCAGTTGGTTTACCAGGATAGTCCATTGGGCCAAAAAGAACCCGTTTTCAATGGAGTCCTGGGGAGAAAAGCTCCAAATACAAGCAAGGTTACAGTCATGGCTTTAGGTTACATTAAGTACAAATACTACAGAATACTAAAAACAGTTACATTAGAAAGAACATTGTATTATCGAATAATAAAAAACATTTCATTTTAGAGAACATTGCATTTTAAGGTAATTTTTTCTGACGAGAAATACTCTTTATAGTTTCTAAGTAGTTTGTTGCTTGTGGGTTAATATAAGCTAGAGCAGAGAGTGTGAATTAGAGAATGAAGAGAAGCAGATGTTGCCAATGTAAAGTGGAGAAGAGATTATGTGGGATGGGAGCAGGAGCATTCCCACAGGGATATTAGATGCGAGTGAAGTGATTTTTTGAATAGAGAGTGATTTGTGGTGGTGCATATGGAAGGTGGTAGGGAGTTCCAGAGGCGTGCAAGGGTAAAGGATAGGAAATTTTTACCTGGGGGACGAGTTGGTTTGTACAGTTCTATTAGGTTGTGATTGTTAGATCTTAGTAGTCTATCTGGGAGGTGCATTTTGAAGGTAGAGGAGACGGAGGGACAGAGGGAGGGGTTAAAGATGAGCTTGTGAGTGAGAGTGAGTTGAGTGTAGGTGAGATGATTGGATAGTTTCAACCAATTTATTTTGTGGAGGGATACACAGTGGTGAGTGGATGACTTATGGCTGGTAGCGAACTTGGCAATTTTGTTGTAGCATGAGGAGAGTCGTGTCTTGGGAGAGGACTGTAGGTTAGTTAGGAGTGGGGCACCATAGAAGAGAGAGGGGATGAGAAATGTGGTAGAGAGGTTAAATTTAGTGGAAGGGGTGCTGTAGCGATTTTGGTGATAGAGCATGCCAAGTTTTTGGTAGTTTTTTTTAATATTTAGTTGTAGGTGGGAGTTGAATTTGAGCTGGTTGTCTATAAGGAACCCTAGTAGTTTTGCCTCAGGTACCAAGTTGATTGTTGTGTTGTTGTGGCTAGAGATAAAGAATGTGCTTATATTAATGGAGGTGGCTTTAGAGGGGGTAAATACCATTAGTTTGGTTTAGAGGCATTGAGTGCTGGGTGATTTTCTTTCATCCACTGTTCAATGGCCGAGAAAGCATCTTGAGTAAGTTTTAGGAGTGTGGAGATGGAGGTGGCAGAGCAGATTATAGTTGAATCGTCTGCACATTGGATAAGATTTGTGTAGGGGATGGAGCAGTGGAAGTCATTTATAAATATACTGAAGAGGAGGGGACCCAGTATGGACCCCTGGGGAACCCCAGTGGGGGTATTAATGAATGAGGAGGTGGCTTTGTTCCAGTTTACTGCTTGTTGTCTGTTAGAGAGGTAGCTGTTGAACCAGTTTATAGAGGAGGGGGATATGTTTGGTTTAGAGAGTTTAGCAAGAAGGAGATTGTGAGAGATGGTGTTGAAGGCTTTAGATAGGTCAAGTAGGAGTGTAGATACAATGCTGCCAGAGTCCAGTGCTTTATTTACAATTTCAAGGAAGGAGAGAAGGGTGGTCATGGTACTGTGTCCGGGTCTAAATCCATGTTGTGTGGCAGTTAGTAGATTATTGTCAATAAGATAGGGAAGGAGTTGAAGATGAATGCACTTTTCTAGAATTTTGGAGATAGGATGGCGATGGGACGTAAATTAGAGATATTGTTATTGTTGCCTCCTTTGTGCAAGGGTATGATAAAAGCCTTTTTCCAAATCTGGGGTACAAGACCTTCTTGGATAGAGTGATTGATTAGAATACTGATGGGCAGGGCAATGGCTTCTGCAGCTATGCTAAGAAAGTATGAGGGGATATTGTCAAGGGCATTTGAACATGGTTTCAGTTTCTGGAGGAGTTTTTTATGGTAGATGTGGGTATGGGATTTACTGAGAAAGGTAGGGGCTGAGAAGAGAATGTGTTTGAGAGTGGATGAGATGGGGAAGATGTGACAGGAGATGCAGAAGAGAAGGGTGAACTGTTGTTGGAGAAGGATGGGGAGAAGTGGAGGGTGTAGTGTTAGGGAAGGATGAGGTTAGTTTGGAAATGGAGTCAATGAAAAAGGAGTTAAATTGTGTGGCAAGATCAATGTCTAGTGCATTTGGGTATGGGCTGGGTTTTTTTTTGTTTTGCTGGGATTGAGGAGGTTGGAGATACCTTTCCAGAATTTTTGTGGATTAGTTTTATGGTTGTTTTGAAGCAAGGAGAAATAATTCTGTCGATCTACAGTGATAAGCTTTTTAACTTTGTTGCGGAGTGTTTTGTATTCATTAAGGGTGGAAGGAGACTTGTTTTTCTGGTGATGTGCCCAGGCTTTATCTCTAAGGTGCATGATACCTAGTGTGTTAGTTAGCCAAGGGGCAGTTTTGCTTTTTATTCTTTTTGATATTATGGGGACATGGCAATCTAAGAGGTTTAAGAATGTTGAGTTGAAGTAGGCAACTGCACTATCCAGGGGTAGAGTTTTTAGAGGGCTCCAGTTTATTAATTTTAGGGAGTTAGAGATGCTATCAGGGTTGACATCTTTTTGGTTGTGGGTGATGATATAGTTGTGAGTTAGATGTATGGGTGAAGGAAGTTGGTGAGTAAAAGTGGGGAGGTGGTCACCGAGGGAGTTGGGAAGGGTGCCACTGTTAGAGAAGTTATGAGGATGGGAGACTAAGATCCAGTCTAGGGTGCTGCCTTTGGAGAGGTTTTTAGAGGGTCTGGTTATGGAGTCGATAAGCTGAGAGAAATTATAGAGATTTATATTTAGAGGGTTTGTGGGAGACTGAATGGAGGACCAATTATGTTCAGGTCACCCATAATTATTGTTTTGTTGTTAATATTGGTTGAAAGCCATGAGAGGATGTCTTCAAGCATTGAAATATTGTCACCAGGGGGGATGTAAAGAGAATCTATGCATATGTATTTGTGTCTATTTATTTGAAGTAAGGTTAGGAGTAATTCTGCATTGGCGAAGATGGGAGTAGGTTTGTTATAGGGAGTTACTGATAAGGAGGATGAGTATAGAAGAACTGCTCCTCCCCCTTTTTATGGGTTCTATCTTTTCTGATGATTGAATAGTTGCTATTTCAGAGAGTAATTTATTTGAGGTTTTAACCATGTTTCAGAGATGGACAGGATATCAGGATTATTGTGGACAAGCCAGGCATGGAGGCTGGGGATTTTATTGGCTATACTTTGAGCATTTAGAGAAGCTAGTAGGATGGATTTAGATGCAGAGGGGGAGGTGTGGGGGCCTGGGGTGGGGTGTATATCTCCAGATAGCAGGATGTTAGTTAGATGTTGGATTAGGCTGGAAAGGTATGAGGACTTAGGGTCTGGGTTGAGCTTTGTTAGAATTGTGAGGGTTTTGATGGTTTGTGAGGGGGTAGATCAGTTGAATGAAGTAATAAGTTTATAGGGAAAAAGTAGTAAGTTATTTATGGGATATAGTGATACGCGAGTCTGAGAGTGGTGGGATAAGTTCATCAGTTATGTGAAAGGATAGTGAGTGGTGAGTGGTTAGTGGAAGTGGGCTGGGTTAGGTAGTGGATGTAGGATAAGTTGAGATGCAATAGTAGTTGGATAGAGAAGGATATAGGTATTGAAAGCATGGTGAGACTTGAGTTGCTAAGAGTGGGTATTTGGTAGCTGAATTAGAATGTAGGAGCAGGTTGAACAGTAGAATTAATGGGGGGATGGGAGTAGAGAGGTATAGTTGGTAAAGAGGAAGTAGGTGTGTTTATGTGTGTATAAATGTAATTGGTAAAGAGGAAGTAGGTGTGATTATGTGTGTATAAATGTAGAGGTTCTAGGGGTGGGTGAGATTTGGGGGTAGGGAGGAGAGAGAAACGGCAGAATAATTCCCAGTTGAAGTGAGCAGTGAAAAAAGTATCAGCTGGAGCAGTTAAGAGCAGCACTCAGTAACTGAAGTAGCAGGCACCGGGGGAAGAAACTAACAGTGATCCTGTTCAAAAGAGAAGGAGGAGGGAGAAAAATGGAGCTCTGCTGCCACCTACTGGCAGAAATACAGGCTTACAGCAGAGAGGGAGTGGAGGAGGTATAGTCCCTGTTAGTGTGCACGCTATCAGGGAAAATTGTACAGTAACAAGTCTTAGTACAACAGGCTATTATAGCACAAAGGAGCAGTACACTAAAAGCCCGCAGGAGCTTACATTTGAGTTTTGCAGTAACAAAAACTGCACGTGTCTTTTGGGGAAACTTGGTCCAGCAAGAGGTGTCAGAGACTTAGATGGTTCCTTAGTATCAGGACGGGAGGGTGTTGACGCCAAGCAAGATTTGAGTTTTGCAATAACAAAAAACGCATGTGTCTTTCGGGGAAACTTGGTCCAGCAGGAGGTGTCAGAGACTTAGATGGTTCCTTAGTATCAGGACGGGAGGGTGTTGACGCCAAGCAAGATTTGAGTTTTGCAGTAACAAAAACCGCACGCGTCTTTTGGGGAAACTTTTAGGAGTAAGAGACCCCCACAAAAATGAAGCAATTATCAGGATATTTTTTGAAAATGTTATATTTTTTGGGTATAAAATATTTCCTCCAGCACCATTCATATATACTAACAGCAAGTTTGAAACATTAGGCAGAGGGACTACTTTACATCAAAAATATAAAAAAAAATAATATACTAATAAAAAAAGTAAAATGCAACAATTTTACAGACAGCCCATTCTCTACGTGGAATAATGCTCTCCAGGATATGTGTGTTATTATGGAAATAACACCCTTCCAGGGGTGTAAAGGCCCTCTGCCTGCGATGTCAGGCCTCATAACACCTCTGGGTGGGCATTTACACAGTAACTCACACCCTGTTGGACATTATTGTTTGCATTGGAAATGGTACACGAGTTTCCACTTTTTAACGGAGCATTCTCATTTGTCTGCTAGTGCTTGCTCTTAAGAATAGCAAGGTAAAGTGCCGTAGTTTGCTAAATGTATCTGTGCTGTTGTACAGACTAACACATTGCTTGTACACCTGCTGAGCGGCAGTGACAATGTTCATATATGGTCTTTCTTTCGGCCTTGCCGATTGTTCAAAAATGATTAAATAGCATTTTAGAGCATTATGTTATTGAAAGCTGACATGCAGTAAACCTTTTTAAAGATGCAGTGAAGTTTTTCCTAGATATGATATACCAATAAAAACTCCAGTGCCTCTTTAAAAAAGTTCACTGACATCTGTCAATAACGTAATGTTCTAAAATGCTCTTTTGAAGTTACTGTTAGTCACTTTTTTTTTGAAAAATCAGCAATGCCAAAGAAAATTTTACTCTATAGAACTTTAACAGTTTACTCTCATTTGATGATATTATGGTTAAGGAAATGGAAACACGGATTATTTACATATTAATGTAATGCCAGATCATATGTATGGAGGTGTACACTCCAGATATGTTTCCTTGTCCGAGATAAAAAAAACAAACTGCATATTTAACTTTTGTAGCTAACCTGATTTGATTTATCACTGCGTGAATTTTTATCTTGGTTTACCTATATAAATACAAATAATATTCAAATATTGTTGTTCACTATGGCCATCTGTATTATATTATTCTAACAATTCCTCCTTTTTTTATTTACTGTAAGAGATTCATGTTAAATTGATGTTTCAGTGTTTTACGAAGCTGTATTAACAACTAGTGTCATTAAAGCAAATAGAATAATTGCGACTTGAATGGCTTCTGTATACTCAGCAGAATTGTACTACGTGTACCACCTCCCAAACTGGTTTGTGAATAGGGTAGTCACAACAACTATCAAAGTGAAGTACTCATGCATTGGGACCCATATCCTTTTAATTAGCAAACTTTATTTACCATTAAATCTATTAGGGAGGAGATTTATGTGGCACCCATATTGTTCCTGGCTTGATCTTGAAAAGAGGCCCCCGTGAACAACAGATTTAAACCTCTAACAAATTAATAAAAGGCAATAACAATAGCAAACCAGCAATTAAAGCAATACCACCAACAAAATATCCTTGGTAAATAATAGTTTAGGTCATGTCAACCTCGGGATAAATACACATAGGGACTTGTCATCTTTATTGAAATCTGGGCTGTGGAGACACATAAGAGGCCTGGTGTCTTTAAATGGCTGCAATGGGGGAAGAGCAAGAATTGCTTAACAGAGGAGAATGGGAGCAGTGGTCAAGAGAGGCCTACTGATTTGTAGGAGACAGGATCAGTAAATAAAAGATAAGGTTATGAGGAAAAGGTTAAAGGCTATGGAATATTATACTTTTGTAATGTTGGCAGGCTGAGGAAAAGATGAGGGGAACTTCAAGCACTTTTGGTGAGGACGTGGCATTGTGAGGGGGTGGCATTGTTATAGCAAATATCACAATGAGTTGGTAAGTGGTGTGAGGTGTTTGGACATGAACATACTCAGCCAGATTCCATAACCTTAGAATAAACAGTGGGTATTGTTCCACTGGGACATCAGTGCTCCAGATACATTGGTACCTACTTCATGCATAGAGATAAAACTGTAGGAGGGTTTCTGTGTTTACCTGAATGGTACCCAAGCATATGCAATGACAGAGTCCCAAGACATGTAACAGATGTCTTCTGGATCCTAAATGAATGGGTTCCCAAAATCAGTATTAACACCTACATCTGCATTCATACAGTCTGTAGTTACAATCAACTGATACAGCATTTCAGCAAAAATTCCAAAGTTTACTAAATGGTGGGAGTCATATTAAGCAAGGAGTGCAGCAGGGTGTGGAGCTTGCTCCCCATTTCACTCAGGACTACTAAGTTATTTCTTCAGGAAATAATTTTTGCTGAAATAGTCAGCAGATTGAGACTTGGCAGACCACACCATGACAGTGCAATGTGATTGCATCTCATGCAGTCACATTAAACTGTGCATACACCTTATCCCAAAATTATCTCATCAGAAAGCATTACATAGAAAGCCTACATGCCCAAACCTCTTAGTGCAAAAAATTCTGGAGAAAGCCATCATAACAGGGAGACAAAGGCTCAAAAATAGGAACACATTTTAAATATTGCTCTTATAAACTTAGAAAATTGATTGCTAGAACAACAGGATTTGTGTTAGCATACATTTTCTGAATGATATGAAGTCTGAAAGTGAAATGCATGTCATTATTTAGTGACTTTAATCCTTAGATCATCCCACTGATTTGTCACAAAAACACAATTTTTGCAAGGATCACACCAAAAATATAAGGCAAAAATCTGGACATTCTGCAAAAATCTGTACAGTTGAGAGGTTCGTCAATAAGGGAACCTCAGAGGAGGGATCATGCTAAGGCTAGTTGTCTGAGGCATTAAAAGGCACAGACAGCAAAATACAGCCACACTAAATGAGCTGCAGGTAAGATAATTGTAGCATTGCTACTTCTCGGTCCACTATGTAAAAGTATTATATTATAGTGTAGAGCCAGGGAAGGACAGATTGCTAATAAAATACAGCATATAGCTAGCTAAAGCAGGGTGCAAGTAAAATACAACATACTGTTCAGCTAAGGCGTATAAGGCATACCAGCCTGGTTGCTAGCATATTCAATATAGAAAAAAGTAAGAGTGCACTACAAGATAAAACACAAGCAACAAAATCCATCATTTAGTACAAGACAATGACTACTGTTGGTTAAAATCTAGACATACAGTGCTGGCAGGTATTCACAGCATAACCAGCTGAGTATTACACATCACAATGTGGTTTTCAGAGTATAGGGTTTCATTAACAAGGCTGCCATAATTGTGCCCACTCATTACCATTGTGGGTGCTAGCATACAAAGTATGAATAGCGCTTTTAAAGGGGTATGTCTAAAACTTCAGTCAGGCAGCCTAATTGTATTTGCTTCTGGGATCAGAAGAGCTGACAGTGTCAGTTGCTATTTAAACAGGACTAACAAGTGGGTGGTCTGTGATGGTGTCTGTTTTTCATTTGCACACTTCACATAAAGAAGCATCTAAAGGTGCAGCGGTAGCATTGTTGCCTCACAGCAAGAGGTTCTCCCATTCGATTCTCGGCTTGGGTTGGGAGTGCCTTCTGTGTGGAGTCATGTCCTCCCCGCGGTCAAGTGGGCGTTCGAAAGACATGCGTTGAATGGGCGTGCCTTCATTGAAGGTTGGGCATCGGGCTGGCAACTCGACACCATAAAAACCAACTGCTAATCATTAGCAGACCGGAGTTCCGCTTGGCGACCCATAACCGGGAAAAGGCAAAAGACAAACAACAACATAAAGAAGCATCTAAAACTACTTTCTAACTTCCCTGTCATGACTCTCACATACTCAATTGCAATACCTCTTTCTCAGTGCAACAGTTTTGTAATCTGGCCCATTAAGAAAAAATATCATTAATAAAGTACAGAGTGTATGGAAAAGGCATCTGTTTATACAGGTTAAGGTGTAAACTAGTAGATGATATAAGTTTGGACTTTTCTGAGGATAAGAAAGAAGAAAGTGGCAAGTGCACTGCTTTAATAGATGAAGTTGTGTTGAAGGGAGAAAGAGAAGAAGGCCTTATTTTCTCCATGAAGAACATGAGCATTTAGAGTGTACATTTATACCCACTCATTCTCACAATGGACAAAATGATCATTTCCTTTGTAGATCTGCCAATAGAAAGGCAAGGGGAATGCAGTGTTCTTGAGGAATTTTAATCTGCAGGGAAAAGAGTGGAATATAAGTATTTGGGAGGGGTGGTAGAGGAGAAGGGAAGTCTGAATGAGGAGATCAAAGCTAGAAACAGAGGGGCTACAGCCAAATGGCAGTTAGTATCATTATAGTATCTAACAAAGGAATTACAAAAAGCTAAAAAGAAAGGTGTACAAAACAATGGTGTGACTAGTACTACTGTTTGGCACACTAACTTGGCAGCGAAAGCAGAGTAGTTGAGGAAGCTTGAGGCAATGAATATGAAGTGACTGCAATGGATGGTAGAATTTACACTGTGGGTCAGTTGAAGAAATAAAGACATCAGAACAGAAGCAAAAAAGTGTCCCCAATAGTAGATATGGTCAAGGTGAACAGATTATAGGGCTTTGGTCACATATGCAGGAAAGAAGTCAAGTTGCTGAAGAAAATCTGAGAGAGAGATAAGAATAAGGCAAGAGGAAATGAGGGTAACCCAGCAAGAGATGGATGGATTGTATGACGGCAGGTAGGCTGTAGAAGAGGGACATTGGATAGAGAGACATGGAAACATCTGATACAGCTCCATGACCCCATGTAAAAAATAGGAAAAATGGTGAGGATTTCAATGATATTGTTTATGCTAGGTAAGGAAAATGGTGAGGATTTCAATGATATTGTTTATGCTAGGTAAGGAAAATGGTGAGGATTTCAATGATATCGTTTATGATAGGTAAGGAAAATGGTGAGGATTTCAATGATATCGTTTATGCTAGGTAAGGAAAATGGTGAGGATTTCAATGATATTGTTTATGCTAGGTAAGGAAAATGGTGAGGATTTCAATGATATCGTTTATGCTAGGTAAGGAAAATGGTGAGGATTTCAATTATATCATTTATGCTAGGTAAGAAAAATGGTGAGGATTTCAATGATATTGTTTATGCTAGGTAAGGAAAATGGTGAGGATTTCAATGATATATTTTATCTTTTAAGCTAGGTAAGGAAAAGTAAATGTCCACTTTTTGCACAGGTCACATAAAAATAATTAATTTTAAATTTACATTATGTTGGAATCATTTCCTTGAAGTGACCACAATGTGCTACTTGCATAACATTCTCAATTTAGCCTGAAAAGTAATATGTTTATGCATTAATCATATTATGTAGACGTTTCTACTTTACACAATTACTCTGTGTCATTTTGTTATACAAAACTTTTCCTTCTAGTGCATCTTTTTCATTGCACTTACATACTACTCACATCACTGGCTTCTTTAAGTTTCTCATCTGCCATAAACCTCTGTGTTTTCTGTTCTCTCTTCCCCCTCTGATACCCCCCCCAGAAATGTTGAAATGTACATGTGATATATACCCACTGCTAGTAAGCTAGGTCCAACTTTGACACTGTTTATATAAAATATAATTAATAGCATTCCAGACCAAGAGACAAGTTTCAAGATGTTTGTAGCTGCTCAAATACCTTAGAAAGGTGCATTTCAGCCAGGCATACACAAACACTTAGTGTGCCAGAGTAGCTGCACTTAGGCATACTACACTGGTTTTGATAAATTGTTTTATAGTTTTATGACCAGCAGTTTATGTGATTTGGTCTCCATGGCTTACTTTGTTAAAACAGACACTAAAATGTGATGCAAGAGGGCTCCAGTACACAGCAAAATGTAATGGCACTTGGCATTCTGTTTTCCGAGTAGTGTGGCCTTATAAAGATGATGCTTCATTATCAGGATGAATACATCTGTTTGCTTATGCCAAGCCTTTTTATTGGAAATTGTTGACTTTTGATTGCAAAAACAACTTTATTCAATAATATTGGAATGTGTTCTGTGATGTGTGTCTTTTTCTATTATTGATATTTATTTTTAGTATTAAATATCTGGTTAGATTCTCTTTTGGTGTATTCCAGTCATAGAGGTCTAGACATAATTGGACCAGACATTACATCATGGACCAGGCAAAGGTCACCAACAAATAACCTATAATGAGCATTATATACTGACACTTTTGTCAAGACTGTTTTAATGGCTTGACCACTTACTTTGTAGTCACACATTTAAGTCGATTTTGCAAACATTGTTCTTTGAGATGCATGTCTTACTGTCACTAAGGTCAATGCATTGCTACTGGATCAGGTATAGATTTTTATAACATTTTGAAGAATATCAGCATCTTTTAAAGATATATGGTATCTGTAATGTGCCAAGATATCTGTCTTTGCTTTAGGATCTATATCCTAATGCAGGGAGAATGAGGGCTAGTGGGCCTCAAAGAAATGGCAGCAGTAACAGTGGAGGGAGTGGTGTTGAACTGTGTTGTGGCACTGGTTTTAAGGCAATGGAATTTGGATGGATTGAGCAGAAAGTGTTTCAGTTGTTTATGGAAATTATGGGTTGGTTCTAATGATTTAATATATTTGGGTATGGTCTTCCAATCTTTGGAAGCCAGTATAGAAAAATAATGCTCTTTAAATTTCAGGCTAGACAGCAGAGTTTGCATATGGAGTGCAGTTTGAAAAATGGACTTAAGATTACAAAGAGACAGAGCTCTTTCTGTAATTCTCAGATCAAAATATGGGAATCTTTTTCTCCTCATGCCATTTGTACAATACAGTACTCAGAAAGAAGGGTAGCTCTTTGTGATATGTGCAGCCATTTGGCTTTTTCAAAGGTAAGGCAGTGGTGCTCACTTTTATTGGACAGGTTAATGAACCAGAAAATGTTATTTAGATGACTTGTAGAGCAGTGCTGTTATTTTGTGAAGAAGCAATGAGTGGGAGACCATATTGATGGAGGAGGACTACTTTCCCTATTTATGTCCTAGCTGGTGGGTGGAAGATGTGGAAAATATTCCTGGACCAGAAGAGTAATTTATTATCTTTGGCTTTAATCATTTAAATGTGTAAATAGCAAGTTGAATGTGATACAGAAAGTTGATCAGCAGCGTAGCTAGCTTGGAGGACTTCACTGGTGGCCAGTCCCTTTGTGGAGGTGGCCTCACTGATCCTAACCTTTTGGGTCCTATCAGTGAGCCAGCTAGCTATCCAGCATGTTACACAAGAGTTTATGCCTAGTTCTGCAAGTCTGATGACAATATCTGAGAGGGGTATTGTAGCAGATGCTTTAGTATGATCTAGAAAGAAATTATGCACCTCTTTCCCTTAATCCATCGCCTTAGTGACCTTTTCAAAGAAGCCCATCAGGTTCAGTAAGCATGACCTTCCTTTGAAAAAGCCAAACAGGGATGGATCCAGTGTCTTGAGGTATTCTATGTCCTTGTTGATAATTTCTATGATAATTCTTTCCATGGCTTTGCAAAAAAGACTAGTCAGACTAGTGGGTCTGCAGTTTCCGGGATCTGTTGAAGGTCTTCCCTTATGAAGGGGGTTGACTGTCACAGTCCTCTGTTCTTCTGTAGCAAAACCATTTTAAGACTGTAGTTAAATAGGGACCTTCATAAGTCATGTTCTAAACTGTTCAGAAGGCATCCCAAGATTTTATCTGGGCCCAATAACATGGTGTACTTGGCTTTGGCAAACACAGCCAGTACATGCTTCCTAATTACCATTGGAGGGATTATGTTCAAGGGTGTTTCTTAGGGGATGGTTGGGGATGAGAGGGGGCAAAGTTGGAACCAAACATGTCCATTAACAGGCTTGTTATATCACCAGGCACCATTATCCACCAGTTCAGCACATTGCGGTTTGCTGCTCTTGAGGTTTCTGACATAGTTGAAGAAGGTCTTATGATAATCTTTCACCTGGAAGGTTATCTTAATCTCAAGGCTGTATTACTCGAGTACTAGCATTAGAAAAAAATACATTATGATAATATTTCACCTGGGAGGTTATTCTTAACCTCAAAGCTGTATTATTAGAGTACCAGCATTAGAAAAAAATACATTACAAAATATATGTTTCAACCAGAGAAAGCAGTTTTATTTTACAATATGTTACTACCGAGCCATACACAAGTATTATTAGTGGTGTGGGACATCTGCAGCAGTCTCTTTTGAAGTATTATATGCAGAAGTGGTGTCAACCTTCGAAAATACTTTAGAATGGGGCAATGGGTATCAAGAGTTGGATAAAAAAAAATGTTGGCTGAGCATGATTTGGAAGTTATGTGAAAATTTGAAACTGAGCACATCGGCATGGCTTAGCAGTCCTTGTTTACCATCTAAGCCTGTTTTTCAGTACTGGTTTCTTCTGCTTATAATTTCACCACATAGGAGACCTGGCTTTCCTTTATTACTCTTGTATGATGTCACTTATTTCTAGTATATGCTTGTTTTATGCTATGTCATTTATATGTTTTCATAGTACCTATACAGGTTCACAGATAATTAGTTTCATACGTACTTACTGGGCTATTGATCTGTTAGGATCTTAAGGCTAGCCTTACATTCCCATGGTAGTTTTAGCCCTTATATTTTGCTTACAAATAACTGAAAAATATGAAGAACATTACTTGTAGCCCCTATTCACAATGGGACCGGAGTGCTAAACTGGGGGGAGGGTGAAATTGCAGTTACTCATCTATTCATCCAAATTATGCTCGAATACAGTTAGCCAAGTACTTTAATTTATGTGGCATGGAAGACCGCTCCATACAAGTGATATTATCTATCATACACACCTATCCCTTCATCTTCTATTTATATTACAAAAGAAATAGAGATACCTTAAGCAGGTGTTCATGCTACCATAGGACTTGCAAATGACAGGATAGCTCTTTGTGAACTGCTGAATACATTACAAAACCATAAAATTCATATATGACCACTACAAATAATCAAGTGTATCATTCAAAGTACTTTAATTGTACCTTTTTTCTGCTTCATACCATCTTGATGTACAAGTTTAAGTAGACTTAACCAAAGTTGTATGTCATGGGGCTTTGGTTCTTAGAGGGAGACGAAATGAATATGTCTCCCATCATACCAGATTTTGTTCCTACAGCTTTCCTGTTGGATAGCAGATAATTATTTTTCTATAGCTATTGCCTGTCTGTTGCAGGCTTATAAACATTGCACTTAAACTGTATATGCAGTTTTTGCATTTTCTGCACATAGTCTCCAAAGAAAAGTCACAGTTTCTTAAAATTTAATATATTAACTAAAAGACCGATTATGTTAGAAAAATAGTTACAAACTTTAGTTCATCCCCCACCCCCACACCATACCCCCAAATGCACTTCATGTAGTAAGGGAATTTGACTTAATCAGTTTAACTTATTATTCTAAGCCTGCTGCCATCATCCTTGGAAATGTGCGAAACAGCTGTAGATCCTAGATGCTGGAATAAACAATAGATGCGAACAGAGGTGAAAATGGCTGTATTCACCTTAATTAGGCCATAACTACACCGTGTTCTGGATTGATATTGATTTTCCTTTAATTGAGTGATGGTGCAGCTGTTAGCATTGTCGCCTCACAGCAAGAGGTCCTCTGGTTCGATTCTCGGCTGTAGCGCCTTCTGTGTGGAGTCTGCATGTCCTCCCTGCATCGGGTGAACTTTAAAGACATGCAGCTAGGTGCATGAGTGTGTGTGCCTTCTGTGGAGGTCAAGGGTCGGGCTGGCAACTTGACACCATAAAAAAATTACTGCCAATTAGTAGCGGGCTGTGGCGATCTCTAACCAGAAAAAGCCAAAAGACTTTTTTTGAGTGGGAATCTTACATGGTGATTGCTTAAAATGTCAATGCATTTTTTAGTTGAAGTTGTGATTTCAGGCTTTGATGGAATGCATTATGTGGGGAGACAAGAGTTAGTAGAGTTTTTGCTAATTGTTTGGGGGTGACGATGTTGGGATATCTTATGAAATGATGTATATTTGTCACTTTCCACAGAATTCATCTCAAATGACAACTGAACAGTCACACTGGAAGGTTAAAGAGGTGGGTGCAGCCTTCTTATCAACTGCTATTTTGTTAAGAATTTTGCTTTTTGTGTCTGGTAGCAGTGGGTTTATGACTTACATTTAGCATGATTTCCTTTTGGGGCAGGTTTTACATATAATGGCCATATTTTGTTGCTTAGGTAGTACGTAGATTTTATGAAAGTCATTTGGAGAAATGATCACAAGGTAACTACAAGAATTCACATAACTTGATTGTACCACACACTTGGACATTACAGGTAAGTGAACATTTTTATGTTTCAGAGATTCTTATTTAAACTGAATTATTTATGCTATCTATTGTGTTTGGTCGTATTACTAAAGACACTAAATAGAATGTATGCATTTAGTTTACCTCTTGTTGCATTATTTTAAGATTTAAATAGTGTAAAGCTTTGCACTCTAGCTATTATTTATTTCTTTGTAGGTTTTCAGTTTTACTGTGCATTGTGTGAGCAGTTATTTATACATATGAGACCAAAGCTTTGCACTCTAGCTATTATTTATTTCTTTGTAGGTTTTCAGTTTTACTGTGCATTGTGTGAGCAGTTATTTATACATATGAGACCTGCACACATTTTAGCTTATTTTTCTTTATTTATTTTATTTGTTTACTGCTTTTGGGTAAACATATGTTTCTGATATACAGGATTTGTTTTTACCTGTGTGTTAATTTCCTGGTCAGTCTTTCTGTAAGACAATTATACAGATTAAGTAAGTATTTGCAGTGCATATAAAATTAAAATGCAGTGCCAGTGGTCCACCATGTGCAACTAATACTGGCATATCAAGAAGACTGTGGTTCCTATTCCAGCAGTGTGCATCTGGCTTCACTTTTCAAATACAGATATTGCAGTGCAACATAAAAAGATTGCTGAACTCTTGGGTATGAGATTCTTTGAATGAGATTTTAAGACCCTATCTACCTGAGCTGGTGGTAACTCATGTGGATGTAAAACATCCCACATCAGTTATCAAAAAAAGAGTAAAGGGAATCCCCCCCCCCCCCCATCAGCATTTAAGTTAAATTAAGTCTCCACTGAAAAGAAGCCGTAGATTTACTGGAACTAACCTGGTCAACAAAATAGAAATAACCTATGCATGTGTGTATGTGTATCATAATTCTAAAATGTCAGTTCTTTTGCAGAATATCACTGATTTTGACTCATATTTTTTTTATTAACTCAATGAGGATTAGTCACTCAGTATCCCAGACATTAGAGTTTCTTACTTCTTACTCTACAGAGAAAGCATATTAATATAAAATGTGTTGTACTATTAGCTTTTTGGATTTTCGGAGATCCTTCCTTTTCTGCATTTCAACAATTTGGTGCCAATGTTCTGTCCACTCCATTATCAACAAAGTTAGACCTCTACATCCTCAGCTTGTTTTGTACCCTCAACTCCACTATAGTTCTACAAACTCCCCATTTTAAATTCCCAACCCCAGCTCCCACGTTTTTAGCACAGTTTTAATCAGCACTAATATACTGCCCCTTTTCTTTCACCACTGTCAGTGGCCACACTAACTTGTCATCTGATTTCCTCCACTATAGCAGGCACGTCTTAAAGTTTTTCATGTTTAACTATCTTTTAGCATTTATCTTTTACCTTTGTCTCTCCCAATGGACTTCTAACCATTTTGTTATTCAAATACTTTTTGGTGCCAACATATTTTTTTTGGCATGAACTAACAGCCTCTCATTCCCTACCCCTGCACACTCCTTTTTGTAGGTTCATAGGTTGGTACTAGGCTATCAGCCCTAGGGCCTATACAAGCCTAGCCATAACAATTCCCTGGCTATTTCTTCCCACATTATTTACTTCTTATCCCAACACTCATAGTTCCCCTTCCACCCAGTGTCTAGATAACTGACCATCCCCACTAAAGCAGGGACATCTATATGTTCACTTAGTTGATTTATTAATGATTTTTTTAGTTTTTATTGTCTCTTACAAAGGCCTCCTAACTTTGTCGGTAGTTTTAATGCTTTTTGTCATCGACATTTCTTTTTCATTAACTGACAGCCTCCCATATCCCAACCCTGCACATTTCTTTTTATTTTAACCCAACACTTAGTTTCCCTCGTCGCTTGTCATTTCTTACTTATCCCCACCATTTTTTATTCTGACCATTAGCTCCCCTTTTTACAATCCTACTTCCCATTTCTAATCCGATTCCTTTTTTCTGTGGGTTAAGTTGTCCCAGGCAGACATACTCATAGGATCGACCATCTTTACTCTTTAGCTCATTAGAGACAGATGACAGCTAGCCCATATCCATGCAGCTGACCATCTCCCACAGTGAAATAACCTAGAACCTCCTGCTTGTGGTTCAGTGGAATTTACACAGTTAGTGAGATTTTTTTTCACGAACATCCACCAATGTTTTGGACCAAGCACTCATGATGCAAACAGATAGCTTGTCAGCTAACTTCTTTCCCTCTCAGCCAGACTGCCGCAGTTTTATTTCACCCAAGTGATTTTTAATAGACAACTGACCACCATGGTCATAGATGCTATTACTATATTTTTAGAAGTCATCCCTGCCTCATATGATTATTTAGTTTTCCAAGTGATCTACACACATTCTTTATAGCTTGTGCAAGGACTCACTATGCCAGCCCGCCCTAGTACACACTGCAAGCATTTTCCACCACCATGGGCACTTAACAGTCTAACAACTTCACACTGCTACTGGGTTAATTAAAATTCCATTCTTAGAGTGTAGTTAGTTCTTTAGGCTATGCTAGTTTATCTTAGTGTTTTTAGGTTTATTTGTTCTTCTCGTTTCCTGCATTCACAGATTAATTTCTTAGGTAGATTTCTATGATTTGGAGTTCAAAGACTTTTTCATTTCCATTAAATTATTCAGACTATCAAGTTTAAGTGGATCTCCCTCTCACTATCAGTTAAATAGCAGATCTATGTATATCATTATATATGTTTTTTAATTCACTTTTAAAACATTAGTTATATAGGATGCCTCCCTGAAGAAGGACCCCGAAAGTGCTCTACAAGGACTTAGGTCTCAAAATAAGAAAACTAGAGAATGTATGCTCAGGACAAACTCTGTACTTGCCTGTGATCACTGGAAACAACTATGTGCAATCTTAGGCGATGGATTATGATTCAACAATAGTATCTGATGTTTCCATTTTTTATACAAACTATTTTGTTATAGAATCTGTTTTGTTATACAATCTTTTTTGATAAAAAGTGTGTTTTATTAATTTTTCAAGAACAAATTTATTGTTTACTATTATGTTTCTGATCTCACACCAACAATGACAAATGATGTAATTAGTTTTTTTCCCTGGGCTCCTCTTATAGCTCCCTCTGATTGGTCCATTAAAGGCCACACCCCCAAGGGACTATAGGCTGAACCCAGGACCCAGCCCTCTTTCTTAACTATAAATTGTGAGCTCTTTACATGCTGATTGTAACAGCACTAGAAGAGCACCTAGCACTGATACTACTCTCAGAAGAATAACAAAGACGATATTAGGTAGCATTGTCACCTCACAGTTAGACGTTGCCCGTTCGATTCTCAGTTAGAGCGTCTTCTGTGTGGCGACATGCGTGAATGGGCATTCCTTCATTGAAGGTTGTGCATTAGGCCTGGCAAGCCAGCACGTAAAACTCTACTGCCAATCATTAGCGGACCGGAGTTCCGCTGTGGTAACCCCTAACCGGGAAAAGCCGAAAGACACAAACAAACAATTAGACCAAAACAGAGTCTCCCGATTCTTCATTTACCTATCTGTTCTATCACTGTAAATATTTTGATTTTACTAGATTTTATTGTTTTTACTGCATCTGTCAAATGACAGTTTCATACCTACAGGACTGAGTGGTTTACCCAGGTAGTCACTACATAGTCCTCATCACAGAGAGCTTTTTACCGAGGTTGCTTCTGAGGTTTTGTTGGCTCTCCACCAATAACTGAACCACGACAAGTCTCGTCACTAACTAGAGACCTGACAGTTGGACACATACACTTCGTATCAGGTGTAGAGCGAACTGGGTTTCTTGTACTATAAGCTTTTGGAATAAATTGTATTAATATTTTAAATTTTTGTCTTGATTTTGGGCCTCTGTCCCCCGTTATCACCTGCTCTATAACTGAATTCAAACTATCTGGAAACAATTCTATACTTTACCCATTCATAAAGGAGGTAACTCCACTGAACTTTCCAACTAAGGACCGATAGCAAATTCTGCCCCCTTTCTCAAAACTCCTGGAGAAATGTGTACATAAACAAATCCTGGACTACCTAATTCAAAAAGAAACTTACTTACCTCCACTCAGCATGGCTTCTGTCGCAACCGTAGTACCTCGACAGCCATTATTTCTTTCTCTAACTATCTCACTAGCGAGAGACAACAACAAACTCATCTCCTTTCTCTTCCTAAACCTATCCAGAGCATTTGACACAGTATCTCACCTCCTGCTCCTTGCTAAACTCTCAGACCTAAATCTCTCTAGCTAAAATATCTCCTTGTTTGCTAGTTACCTCTCGGATAGACAGCATGGCTTTCCTCACTATCCTCTCTTCTCCCCATCAAGGTGGGAGTCCCTCAAGGATCAATATTAGGTCTCTTATTGTTCAACTTCTTTACTAATCTGCTATACACTTCCTGTCCACAATTCTCTCTCCTACAATATGCTGATGACTCCACACCTCTGATAACCTCTCAGATCTGCATAC
The DNA here is from genome assembly GCF_019279795.1 of Protopterus annectens. NCBI lineage: Eukaryota > Metazoa > Chordata > Ceratodontiformes > Protopteridae > Protopterus > Protopterus annectens. The sequence continues at coordinate 352,125,117 of NC_056742.1, forward strand.
CCTTACTCAATTATCCTTCAAATCTATTGAAAACTGTCACACCAATAATCAGCTAATCTTAAGTTCAAAGAAGACCAAATTCTTGCCTTTCTTCCCAAATCCTTCAATCATCTAAAACCCTCTTTTTTATTTCATCCCTTAACAATATCATAATCAGAGTCGAATCACATACTAAGCTTCTGGGAGTCACTTTAGATGACTTTCTTAAGTTTGACCTACACTTGCACAATTCCATTAAGAAAACCCATCAAAAAATAGGTCTGATTTACAGAAATTAAAAAAATCCCAACGGAGTCCCAAATCAGTCTTTCTCATGCTTACCTTCTCCCTAGTCTCTCCTATAGGTCACAAATCATCACCAACCTCCAGGCCTCTCTCAACTAAACTCAAAACTACCAAATAATAAAGTTGCCAGATTTACTGCTAACCAAACCTATAAATCCCACCACTGTCACTCTCTCAGGACCTTAAACTGGTTAGAATTTGCCCAGCACTACTTCTCTCCCAACTACTGATCATAAATTCCATCCTCTAAAAGCCCTCCTTCAGTTCAGACATATCCCTATACACCGCTTCCAGGACACTCAGAAGTACTGACCAAAATTCCATAACAATTTACAAACCAAAAAGAATAATTGGACAAAGTCTCTACAGCTACTCTCCTTCCTTCTCCTAGAACAAGGTTCCCCTGGTTATTAGAAATATAAATCACCGTCAACAATTCAAAACCCCTCAAAGACTTTCTAACAAATACCCGGGCATGCCACTGCAAACACCCTCCTTGAAATTCTCACTCTCCCATCCACCTAGCCTAGAAACCACCTCTTTATTGTATTTCTCAGCTCTCATCTCTAACTCCCCCCTCACCTTCTCTCCTCACCCTTCCTAACTATACTCCTCCTGGTAAATCTTTTCTGAAGTCTACTGTGCACCATTCCTCCTGGTAAATCTTTTCTGAAGTCTACTGTGCACCATTGGCTACAACTAAATCCTAGACAGTTCCTCACAGTACATAAAATAATATTCCAACGCTACAAAATTTCATAAATGCACGCAATCACTATACTTAGCACTGTCTGCATAAATTATTTATTTTATTTACATTTGGTAACCGGGTAGTGTCTGATTGGGCATAAAACAAAGCCCATTTTCGGACCCAGGGAGAAAAGTAATTACACAGTACAGTAAAGACAAGTTAATAACAGATGATATAATCAAATCAGAAAATCAAAAATCAATCAAATTAAGTTAAGTAGGCAAAAAGACAGGAATAGGGTAGGGAGTTAGCTTAGCAGAGGAAGTACAGGAGCATAACTAGTGATTGGAGAAATATTTTGTAAGGAGCTGTTTGACGTTATGAGTACTAGGAATAGATAGTAGGTGCTGGGGAAGGGCATTCCAAGATCTGACTATGAAGTAACTGTATCAACATGAAAGTTGTGAGTTTTGATAATTTTGAGCAAGATTTTATCCACTGACCTAAGTGAGGTAATATTAGAATAGTGTTGAATGAGGTTGGATAGGGCTGGGCAATAGTCTGGTTTATGGATAAGAGTGAGCTACTATTAGCTGGTTTAGGGTGAATAAGTTTGGGAGTTCAATCCAGTTGAGTTTTTGTAGGGTGATGCAGTGGTGAGATTTGTGGGGAAGGTTAGTGGCAAATTTGGTGATTTTTATTATAGCAAGCATTCTAGGTTATTCAAGTTGGATTTACGAAGGCTTGTGAAGACTTGAAAACATAAATAAACTTGAGTAAATAAATAAACAGTAGAGAAGGGTAGATAGTAGGCGAGTCCTGGCAGTGGTTATTCTCACATAATTAGATAGATATGGTTTAGCCTTGTAGAGAACACCTACTTTTGTGTGGACTTTTTTGATTGCTAAAGCAATATGTCCATCACGTTTTAGGTTGCAGTCTACGGTAACATCAAGGAGTTTAATACGTCTGACAGGTAAAATTTTTGTACCGTTGAAGGTAACGATAGAGAGATGTGTTTGTTGTTTTTTATTGGCAGAATTTGGTGAAATGAATATTCTAGCATCTACTTCTCTAGTAGTGTGAAATGAAACTTGTCTTGTAAATATTTTGTTCTAGTAAGATGTATTGAGAACTGTCACTTCAGAACTATAGATTAGCTATATTATTGTACCACTTGTTCTTTGTATTTTCTGTGGAGCCCTAACTCTGCCAATGACTTGTACTCCCAATGTGTCCATGAAACTGTCTTGTATATAATAATTTCCAACTGCTGTTATATTATCCCCAAACTCAATGTTCACAAACAGTTGTCTCACTTCTAAGAGTTATAGCTTTGTTATATTAATTTCAGTTTGTTTTTGTTCTGTGCATTACGCATGGAGATTTTCTTCCTGCGCCTCCACTGAAAAAGGGAAATAGCCCATTCGGACTATCCTGGTTAACAAATGTCAAATAAATTAATTAATGTTTTGGCTTTGCCCTGATTTCTTTGCAAAGAAACTGAGAGCTTTAATGTCACAATGTGTGTGTGTGTGTGTGTGTGTGTGTGTGTGTGTGTGTGTGTGGTATGTGTATGTGTGTGTGTGTTTATGTACACAAGTGTGTCTATGTATGAGATGCATACATTATGTATATTGTATATGCATGTAGTTTTGGAGTAGTTTTGCACTAATTGAGGGAAAGGACAGGACTGTGGATGCCTAGCTGTAGCTTCATGATAATGATCTCAGTATCTGCAGTCTACAGTGATACACTTAGTGGCATATTCTAATTTACTGGATTGTTTCTCAAGTACCACTCAGTGGATTTTGTGCTAGATGGTACCTAATTATATTGATTGAAAGGCATGAGCGACAAGAGTCCATGACTGGCTGTGCACATGACCTGTTAAAACTTTTAGGGAAAAAAAAATGCTTCCTGCTTGCTACAGTTTATGCCACAAAAATTAGTAAAGTACTTCAGTTCATAATGCAAATACAATTATTCAAATACAGGTACTGCCCTGAAGAATGATCTTCAGTCAATTATGCTGCTGAGCACTTCGTGGCTGTGGTAGCTGCCCCTTTTACCCCACCACAGCTACAGTACTGTGTACATCAAAGAAGCTAATTTGTAACATATGAAGAAGAGAGAATAGTAAAAGTTTTATTTACATATTATAGCATGAGTTGAACACAGCTGTAGGAGAGACTTGATTTACTGTGATAGCTAGCCCTTGATTTTGTTTCTTACCTGCTTGAGGGGGTATATCCTTAGACTATCCTTTTTTGCGTCAGGAATATGATGCTGCTTTGAGGGCATCTGAGGTGGTGCAGCACCTCACAGCAAGAGGTTCTCTGGTTCGATCCTCGGCTGGGGTGCCTTCTGTGCGGAGTCTGCATGTCCTTCCTGTGGTCGAGTGGGTTTCCTCCGGGTGCTCCGGTTTCCTCCCACATCCCAAAGACATGCTGTAGGTGGATTCGACACTCTAAATTGGCCCCAGGAGTGAGTGCATGTGTGTGCCTTCTGTGGAAGGTTGGGTGCCAGGCTGGCAACTCGACACCATAAAAACTCCACTGCCAATCATGAGCAGACAGGTGATCCACTGTGGCGACCCCTAACCGGGAAAAAGCCGAAAGAAGAGGAAGAATATGATGCTGCTTTGAACAAGCTCTTGTTTAGTATATTTTTGAAACTGTGTAGTGTGTCATCTCCTATAACTGTTGTGCCCGTTTTTCATATAACCAACAACAAGACCCACCATAGCAAAAAACTGAAATGGGTATGCACATAAAAAGCACCCCAATGAGCAGCTATATAAGTAAACACTGCTCTGTACTATGCTATAGAATGTATCAGCAGTAAACCTAAGCAACCAAACGTATTAAAAAATCGACTGCTCTGTCTACTTGCAAAGTGAAAGACTGAACCACTTGGATACAAAGAAAAAAAGAAATAGCTCATATAAGCACTACTTCACTACATTTCTAAATTATGTGATCATGCTTTCCCATTAGCATGGAGCTGTAAATAAAAGGAGCACACAAAGGAAACTGTTAGCACTTCCTAAAGTGCAGATTACCCTTCCCCAAGATACTGAAACCTGAGCCCTCACACTAAAAGTTGCCTGAATGTAAACAATAAGGTCACATGACTATCAGCTTAATCAAAACAATGAGAGCTGTAGGGAATCTTGGCACTCCACTTTTTTTCTAAGTATTCTCAGTATTCTAAGTGCCCGTTATGGCTATTTTTTTTCATTCTTTTGTTATGCCTGAGTTGTAGTCATTAAACTCGTCTCCCCTCTACCTGCACACCTCCTCTTCGTAGCTGTCGTAGTGCCAGAGGTAAATTTGAGCTGTTTGCTACTGTGATCGATAGCTCATAGCAGGGACCAAATTCATGTTCTGTTGCCTTGTACAAGCCTTTTTCTACTGTTAGTGGGGCACTTATTTTTTACTGTACCATACCCTCCTTCTGTCCTCAAATTGTAATCCATACTCAGTACTAACTTTTTTAATATGTTGTTTGGCAAACCTTGCAACTTAATTTTACAGGAGTTCATGAGAAAACAATTATGTCACAAAGACTAAAACAGAACTAGCTTTAAATATGACTGTGATGTTCTTAAAAAAAAAAAAAAAAAAACACTTTTGCATCAATGTGCATTTTCAAAACAGTAAATCAAGATTACTGTATCATATTATTGACTTACAGTAATCCCCATTGCTTTATCCAATAAAAAAAATTGAGGGACAAGTCCAAAGTCTGATTACAACATCGGTAACTTTCTGCAAAATCAGGGACATAGGATATACAGTGTCTTGAAATATTTACCTGTAAATTGTCTCTTGCAACTGTATGACTTTTCCAAATTTTCTAGAATATTTTTTACAGCAGTAAATCATTCCTAATGCAGCAGCTCAGATTTTTTCATACATTAGTCAGTATGCAGTCCCATTTACTGTTTTGTTTCGGACTTCATTATTTTACTTCTGATTCCAGTCCTTTCAGTCTTTCAAGGTGTTGCTAATGCGTGTAATGTTTTTCCTCTTTATAAATCCTCTCTACATATCACTATTTATTCCCTATAATTAAATATATTTAAATATGATTGTTATATTCTCTTCCCTTTTCTGTTTTAAGACTTTACTGTATTACTTATTCCAGTGAAAGTTTTTTTTTTATTATTACAAATGTGACGTTTGGCTATATCCCACTGGACTGCCACCAGTAAAATCACACCCCTTACTATCCTGGATCAGTAACTAAGGAGCTTCAATCCTCACTACTGACTCCAATGTGAGACAGTTACTTAAACAGAAGTAATATTTCACAATTTTCTCCTAAGAGCACAACAGGAACATGCTCTATTTTCATGAGACTGGATGATAAAACTCTGTCAACCCCAAATGTATTTTCTTATTATACACTTCAGAGCAATGTGTCCCAGTTTAAGACCTCTGATACACTCACACTCAAAGTAAATTTAAATCTCACACATCCAAACACTTCTGGGAAAGCCTGACAGATTTCCAGCTATGCCCCTTCCCCAAAATAATATGGTAACACTGCCACCAATCAGAGTGCCTCATGCCCTTCTAAATGGGTGTCCAATTATGAACATTAAATGTCAAAAATAACTGATAGCTATGGCCAGAACATCCAGGCCTTCGAGGGGACCTGAGGAGTATCAAACAGGTATAAGCACTCTCTAATCTCTAAAAGAAAACACTGATTTTCAGCCACAATGCAAAGATAAGTAAAATTATTACAAGAATATAAATCAACAGCTTTCAATAAACACCAGAATTCAATCACCAGAAATTCAAAATTAAACAGCAGGATACGAGTCCATTACTCTACTAAAACTATCTTTATAACTAAGCTTTCCTAATCTAACTAAATAATACTGTCCCTGAACTAATCTAACACGTAACTGCAAGGCAAAAGACAGGCATACAGTATTTGGTGAGTTCTCTTTTATGTGTCCACTGACTGCAACTCTTCACAAACTGCTGCACTTGACAAATTGCTCAGTATTTGACAAAACCGCCAGTTCAACTGTCTTTAGCAGTCTTAACTGTCTAATTTAAAAAATAGCAGTCAGCTGTTTGAAAAAGTTCTTTACCTGTCATTCAGCTGTTTATATAATCACTTAGCAACCCGGAACATTCTAACAACATCACTCACTGTTCAGTCGATTCTCCACAGTACTTTAGAATGTCCTTCTCAAACATGCACAATTAGAAAAGTATCAAAACACTGATCTTTAAACATTCTGTATATACAGGGAAACACAACATTTAAAAAATATATCTATTTCACAATTAGGTATGTTGGCATGCAATGCAAGTTAATCCTGAAAATATGCACAAATCTCCCATGAGTCATGCTAACACAGATGACAGTGTTTTCGTTTTCTTCACAACAAGTCATCCAGGTTCATATCCCTGTACCAGACAACAGATGAAAGCGCATACACTGAGTAGGCAAATACTACCTTGCTTGAACAGAATGCATTACTTATCTCTCTTTTTGAATGAGTGATAGCTGGGGGAATAGGACAGTGAGTTAGTAGTAGAACTGGGAAAAGGAGGGTTGGAAAATAGAGGAGAGGTATAAAAGTAGATGAATGGGAGGTAAAGAGGTGAGGGGACAGAGGTAGATTAGTATGTACTAGATGGAGTGTAGTAACCAGAGAGAGGTCAGAATGGTGAAAATAGTTGGATGGAGATGACTGGGGGGAGGACAGGAGGTAAGAGTAACAGGACAAAGGTGTACAGATACTTACAGGGACATGGTTGGGAGTAGAGTAAGTAGGGTTACTAGGTGATAGAAATACATTAACCTAGGCTGATACTTGTGCAGATCCTATTGGTACTGATGTAGTCTTTTAGGAGTTTTTTTTTAAATGGGATGGTTTGATAGTGGCTATAATGTGCTAAGTGATAGTATTCCATATTTTGGAGATGTAGTTAGATCAGAGAGAGAGTCGCCAGCTCCATTCTTGCTTTGGGGACTTGTAGTAGTGATCTGTAAGATGACTGGTGTAGTTGAGCATTAGTATAAGTCTGAAGCAGTTGGTGAAGGCTGGGGGTTTTATCAGGTTGGTGTAGTAGTCTGTGAGCTGAGATGAGTTGAGCTAGTGGCAAGACCTATGTGGACAGTTAGTAGCAAATTTTGCTATTTTATTGTAGCAGGTTTTTGAGCTTAGCTAGATCAGTCTTACTTAGGTTTGTGAGGATAGGAGAGGCATATAGCAGGGTGGGGAGAAGCTGAGCTCTAGCTATATCCTGTGTGGTGTCTTTAATACAAATCTTCTTGATAGACTGTAATAGGTGTAAGGTGAATTTCACATTATTGTCAATTAGTATACCTAGTAATTTAGTATGGGTAATGGCAGATATAGTGGTGTTATTGGAGTGCATTTGGAATGTAGTTGGGGGAATGTGTGATTTGGTGGGGTGAAAGAGCATCAGTTTTGTCTTGGAAGGGTTCAGATATGCAACTCCCAGCACTAAAAGGAAATGTTAAAAACATGCTCAACTCCAAATATCTTTTCCCTTTAAGTTCATAGAAAACTTGGCTAACTACAAAGTTCAGATCATGGTAAAATACTACAAGTATAAATATGGTCTACTTGGATGTAGGGAGGCATTACAGAAGCAAGACAAAAAAAAAAAAAAAAAAAAAAAAAAAACTGGTCCACTAATGTAAAACACTCAAACAGAATAGGACTAAGGAATTACAGTTAATTCTGGAGATGGGAGCTAGAAGTAAATGTATGACAGAGTTCATTCAGCATGGTGCAATGTGTTAATAATAAATACAGGACAGGAGCTAGGTTAAGTAGAATTCAAGTGTGTGTGTGTGTGTGTCTGCGTGTGTGTGTCTGCGTGTGTGTGTCTGCGTGTGTGTGTCTGTTTGTCTGCGTGTGTGTGTCTGTTTGTCTGCGTGTGTGTGTCTGTGTGTCTGCGTGTGTGTGTCAGTGTGTCTGCGTGTGTGTGTCAGTGTGTCTGCGTGTGTTTGTGTGTGTGTGTGTGTGTGTGTGTGTGTGTGTGTGTGTGTGTGTGTGTGTGTGTGTGTGACAGAGTAACTAGAACAGTTGCTATTCCCTGCTCCACAGAGGTGGTCATTTTGTGTCTGAGCCACCTGACAATATTTCTTTACTCCACAGGCCAGATTTAGGTTAGTTACTATACTTACACCTAATAAAATGTTGCCAGGCTATGCTACTGCAGCATGTTGTCATCAAGTGAAAAGACAGCTGTTTCTTTTGTGGCTATACACTTGAACAAGTTTTTTTTTTTAATTTCCAGTTTTCCAGCATGCAAAGTCAGGCACATTTTCTCATAGTCATGTACAATAAAAGTTAGCCAGCTTAACTCATTTTCTGTACTAATGCACTCTCTCCCAAGTGGCAATTGCTAACACTGGTGATCATGCTCCCACTTAGCTTGTGCCTTGGCTAGCTAACATCTTCACCCCATCCTAATCAGATTATTGGTGATGCTTGCCCTTTGAGTGCCAAAATGGTAAACATATTGAAAGTGATTTGTAAATAGTCAGTATTTGATACATAGTCTGTGCTAACCTGTGGTGCATGTACAGTTTTCTCTGCTGCTTAAAAGGATTTGCAAATTATACCTCTCAACCTCCAAGAACAATAAATTTAGACAAAGACAAAAATAATGGTGGGACAGATTTTATATATTTCTCAAATAAACTTAGAAAGTAGTTAGAATAATAGGTTTTGCATTGACATACATTTTCTGAAGAATATGAAGTCTGAAACTAAAATGTATGTCATTAGTTAGTGACTTCAGTCCTCAATGACTTTTCCAGAAAAAAAACACATTTTAGGATGAACAGACCAAAAATATGGAATAAAAATATGGACATTCTCTGAAAATCTGGACAGTTGAGAACTATGTTCCACATATATGCCTGTAATCAAGCAATAATAGTATTTTGTGTTTTTTAAAATCATGGCTAAGGCCCTATTAATCAAATGTCAGCCTGTTAATGGAAGGGGAGAATGCATCTAGACATTGATTTTGGACTATATGCTGCAACAAAGAAGATACAAGCTTGAAGAACCCAAAGTAGCCTGGGCATTTTCTACTAATGTTGCAGACAGGAGGAAGTTGTTTGAGGCGACCTTTGCACTGTGTGAGCATTAGTATAGATATCAGAGTCTTGTATACCACATATCAGAAAATGTGTTTATTAGTTTATCATTAATTAGAAATGCAAACACAGGAGCATATGCAGGCTTTCTCAAAATGTACTACCCAGGGTGTAGAACTGCCCATCTTCAACCATGCGGCACCCCAATTCCACCCAAGCTGCCTTGTCCCCTGAACACAGCATGGCTGACAAATGTCTAAGCTTCCACTAAATAAGAGTGACATTATGCATCAAACGTTTGCATCATGTCACAACAGCCAGTCCCAAAGAGGGTAATTTCACTCTCTGGACCAGTTAGTCAACACCCCAACCAAGAAGAATAAAATCCTGATTTTCAACAACACAGGACAGCTCTGCTCTTTACAGACTATAACTCTTTCCCTAGTACAATTGAACCATAAATCATTCACATTCACATCAAGACTGAAGCCATAAGCATCTGCCAATACCTTTGTAATCACTGATTTTGCAAGGCAAAATCTAATGAAACTGATCGATGACCTGGCTAAATGCAACACCCCTTTCCAAGTTGCTGACCCCATTGCATATGGAGAACCATTGACTTCCAGATTAAATGCATATGTGAAGAACTGCATAAATGCATCTACCCCTACAAAGTACATACAAATTCAAAAATACACCCCTGTGGTGCAAACCAAATAGAAACATGTTCTAAAATGGAAGAAAACATTGTATGTAAAAAAAAAAAAAAAGTCTCAAGATGCAAACAAAGCTCATGGTAAACTTAACAGGAAACTCTGGACAGGAGATAAAAATTGCCACCATACAAAGAACAAGCACAAAGTCTTCTTTGTGAAAAAGAGCCCAGCACTGTGCAGAGCTGTTAGTAGTGTAATAAAATATAGACAATTAACCAGTTTTGAAAGCAAAAGCAGTGAAATAACAGATAGCACTTAACAAAACAAAGGACTGCTGGTAGTGTACAAGATGTAATATTTAAACCAGAGAGACTGAAAAAATGTAAGAAGTCTTTGAAGTACTATGTTATCAAAATGGAATGAAAACAACAAGGCATATAAGCCACCTGCTTGACAGAGGCACTTGAGATATGCTACCCTGCATGTTGTGAAGTCTTTCTTTGTAATGGGAGTATCATAATCAGGGTATTTCATAGTAGCAGTTAACTGAACATCACCGTGACTTGGACTGCAGTGGAAGCAGACCCTTCGGTAAAAAAAACAACTTTTTTTTTATCTGTGTCAAATATTGTCAAGGTAGAATCCAACAACTCACGGAGGCCAAGTCCCCATCAGTAGCTTACTAATGCTCTTTCACATAAAAACACACATTCACACTTCCTCTGAAAGCAATCTGTGATAAGAGGGCTGCAGCAGTGTTAGTCATTGTTCCCAGACTTTCTTACTGCTGTAACTGCTAACTACTGACCCAGCTATTTAAAGATTATAGCTAATATTACCTGGATACTTGTCACCAGGAGTGTAGCCAGGAATTTTAAATTTGTACTCACAGCTCCTAAACTTCTGTTCCTCCTTATCCCCACCCCCAGGCAGACACACATTAGGTTGCTACTCTTGACCCACCCACTTACAAACTGCTGTCCAATCCACACCCCATGACATTGCTTGCCCTTCCCCACCTCATCTCTGACAAATATATGCCAGGATTCTAATCATTACATGAAAAAAAAAAAAAAAAAGCAGGCATTGCAGTTCAAATGCACATTGTTTTTTGGTGGGAAAGCACATAAATCAGCTTTTCATTTGAATTTTCATTTACATTATGGCAGACTTTTCTCCAGTGAATCTGTACCCAGATATCTAGTTATTTTTAATACAGTTAAACACAGCTTACCCAGACATTTAAAAAAGTGCCCATGATTGCCTTTTAATAGCAGCGATGGAGTGGGACAGTCTGCATTGCTACACCACATCAGGCCTCTATACATAGTTAAGTTAGCCAGTAGTACAGAGGTCCACACATACCACACACTAACACCATAAAACGGTATCAGGCAAAGACAAAAATCAATACATTATCCAAGTAATAACTAACATCACAGAGCTCTCCCAAACAACTAACTTCATATGTCAATACTAGACTTCCAGAACCACAAAATGTCCTGCCTTTCTGTATACTCATCTCACTCAGCCAACTCAACATCATTATCACACAAACTTGGTTAACCATAAGTACCAGTAACAGTAAAGAACAAATTCTCAGTGGGTCATAATATTGAATACAGGATGACTAGCTGAACAAACTGGTTATTCTGGTTCATGATAAATTTGCAGTAAACAATTTTAAGTTAAACACATTTCCCAAACAGTTCATTGGCACACATCACTACTTATGTCTAAAACACTTGCACTCACTGCATTACTTAGAATTACATTTCCAATGATTTTTAGCAAACAGACACTAAGAAAAGGCCATTACAACTAACAATAAAAAACGGACTCCATCAATCTTGGCAGTAATAGCTGGATACATAGTAGCAGGTAAGTATTTTGGTATTCTGGTTTTGTTACAATGGCAATGGTAATCATCTAAACCATTAGCAGCAAACAGCAACTTGTTCTATTTCCCATTCACATTCAACTGACTAATAAAGAGTTACACCACATAAGAACTATATGTTAAACAATTTAACTACATCACTATAAGCAAGCTAACTGCAGATGAGTTGTAAAGGGCTGGGGGGGGGGGGCAATTAATTAAGGCATTAGGATGGATTTCCATGCTACAAGTGATGTGGTATTAAGTCACAGCACACTGACAACTCCAGTGGACATGAAGATTTTCTTCAGAAATACTTTATGTTCCCAACACCCTTTGTCAGGGATGTATCCTAATTTGTTCCACAAATTACAGATGCAATAGCAGCAGTCTCCACATTTCTTTGTTTTTCTGATTTGTAGTAACAGCCAGCATTAACAAAATGACTTCATTATGCCCCCCACTGTCCAGTTTATCCCACACCCCAATTTCGCCGATCATCACCTACTCATGCCACCATGACAGAGGACCTCTTTATGCTATTTTCAGACTATATCTTACGCTAACATTTTCCTCCATCATTTCAACACATCCTAAATGACCAAGCCTGCACTGCAATAACCGTAGAGAAAATAACTGAATTAAGGTGGGGTTTGAGGGTCACGGCTCCTGGAACCACTGAAGTTCTAGATACTGTGAGGTGCAGTTCAGAACTTTTTTCCAACTTTTGATCCAATGTTTGCATAATTCAAAGTCACAAGAAAGGAAAGAAATTCATGTTTTCCCCTTTCAAAGATGAAAGACCACATCCAAGGCTTTATGTTCAATGCTGATTAAATCGCAATAAAATGAGAACACAACTGCTTGAAAAGATACATAAATCATATTTGGGAATAGTGCCTGTCTACCTTCCTCCCAAACAAAATAAAATGACAGTAACCTTTTGTGTACTGCTAAGGTGTTAGATTGGGATGAACATGAAAGAACAAATAGCCACAGGCAAGTGCTCTCCTATACAACTAGACAAGGAACTAATTAAGGTCTAATTAAGTCCAACATGTCCAACTACAATGTCAGGATAGCCTTGCAGGCTAAGGACAATCATAAGGTGTTCAACAATGTCTGGAACCACACACAGCCGTGTGCTGAACTGGTGGTGAACAGTACCTCCTTCACTAATCAGGGTGGCATAGCAAATTTACCGGCTGATACATTCAACTCAAACTTCACTCTTTCACCCCTCCCCCCACCCCACCAAGTGACCAAGTGAAATCCCCGCCAACATACTTCCACCAGCTATCAGCAAGGACCAGGTTCAGTATTCAAAGCCAAGAAAACTACCTCCATGGGTCCTGACAACATCCTGGGCTGCCTCCTGAATAGTCTGAAACACAACCTATCAGGACCATTTGAGGCACTCATCAAATTACAGCCTATAAACAGGCTACCTTCCAAGTGAATGGAGGAATACAACAGTTATACCCTTCCATAAGTGTGGACCATCAACTGACCCAGGGAACTACAGACCCTTCAGTCTAACAAGTTTAATATGCAAAGCCACGGAAATGATAATCAAGGACATTGGCAAGCTACTGGACCCATCCTAGTTCACAGACGGGACCCAGGAAGTCAGGATCAGTGAGACCACCTCCACTAGGAGATCGATCACCAGGGGAGTACTCCAGGGCTGTCTGCTGGGCCCGCTCCCATTTAGCATCTATTTCTCAAAAGTCAAGGCTAATATTCAAGGCCTCTGGCTCACCAAGTTCGCAGATGACTGTAAGTTGGAAGCTATCATAGATGCCCTTAATACATCAACATCTTGCAAATAGGTTTAACAGAGACAAACAACTGGTTCTAAAACCATGGCCTAAAATTCAATGCCAAGAAATACATTATAATGTCCTTGGGGATACTGTCAACCATACTTAATTACTCCATCCATAAAATCCCGAAGTGTCAATCCAATAGTAAGGGGAGACACCGCTCCTAAGCTTAGTCTGAAAAGGTCCATGGAGATCAGTGTTCTACCCTAGAAAACAAATAAATCTGGGAACATATGTAGACCACAGTCTGGCCTTTGACCAACATGTAGCTAAGATAATAAGAAAATCATTCTATATCGCCCAACTTATAGGTAAGGGTATGGCATTCAGGTATAAAGAAGTTATAGTACCATTCTAACTGGCCCTTATCAGACCTATCATTGAATAAGGTGCCTCCTTTGGCATATATCTGATCAGACACTTGCAATAGTTGGAATGCCCATGAAGGTTTCTTACTAGGAGAACTTAGGGCATAAATACCCTGTCCTACACTGATCACATAAAGGCTCTGTCTCTGTATTCAGTCTTCTACAAGCTGCTAAGAGGTGATCTTTACCTGGCTTACTGGGTTTCCTCAGACCCAGCCATGATGGATCTGGTGCACATATGTAAAACAAACAGCAGCAGAAACACTAGATCCAGATGCTTGTGACATAAAGAGAATGTGCTAGAGAGACAGATATGTTTCCTAGAAGATCACTGCGTTATGGAATAAGCTCCCCGTCCATGAAAAGTATCATTCTAACATCCCCTTAGTTACCTCCTTACTAATGTGCCCTTCCATACAGATGCCCATGATACTCTGGATCTAAATGGTTTGGGTGCATGATTAGACTTGTAAGGGTCCTAGTGGTCATTATCCTAATGACAACTTATAAACCTCTATATATCAAAAGTTGTTCCAGTCATGTGTGTACAGTGCTGGCCTCTTCACACCTATCCCCAAAGCCATGCACCTTCTCTGTATACCGTCTTGATGCTAAGCTTGTATGAATATGAAATATATAGTCACAGTACTATATTACAACCTGCTGCTGTTAGATACACAGCACTCCATCTTAACCTGACCACAAATGAGAGCCACTTATATTCATGTCTGGTGTACAATTTCAGCAATGCATTCCAACTTGTTGGTCCTAGACAGTACAGTGCCCTTAGGCAAGCTATAGTGACCTTCTGTGTGCACCTCTTAGGTTTGATTGTATGAACAGCTGTCAACTGGATAATGTACGAAAGACCACATCATCTCCAGCCACCAAACAATCTATAGTAATCTTCTGAGTACAATCCTGAATGGGGGCAGTTTCAGGCTTGGCTGGAACCAGAGAACATGATGAGGCTAGGGCCCCCCCTCCACTAAGCCTTTGTTAACTCCTCTTAGACAGCTGTGATTCTGGGGGCAACCAGCAACCTGAAGAAGCTCTAAGGGTTTAGATGTTATGCAATAGAATTTTATGCCTTAGTTTTTAAAGATATTTACTTAACTGTTATTTTTTCTCTCATAGAGCACTCTAATTTTTCTATCTCTATATAAAACGTTTCACCTACAGACACCAGCCTGGAAAGGCAAGCCATCTAACCTTTAATGATATATCTCTTTTGAAAGAACATTGAACAATGAAATTAAAAAATCAAAACTGACCACTGCACTTTACAAAGATTCACTGCAATATTCTTCTATTAAAAGATTTTGGTTCTTTATAATTGATAGAGTTTACAGTGCAGAACGTGGTGGAAATAGCGAACTACTACTTGTACAGAGTTAAAGTGACAAATATGCCTTAATGCCATGATTAAACCAGGGCTTAATGAGATGCTGTCTTTAAACAGCATTTTAAAGCATTATAATATGGTACTTTTGTGTATATTTTTAAGTGTATTTTTTATTAGTGGCACTTGTATATAATTAATTGAATTATTAGAATATTTATTTGATGCTTTTCATTGGTGGTTACCTAGTATATAAGAATGTGCACTCAATGTTTATTCTTATCTCTGATGAAGTCTTTATATTTAACACAAAAACACATAGATCTATTAAAGTGTGGTTTCTACTTTGCAGTTCATGGATTTTATTCCTTGTATTATGTCAGCACTGTTTTATTTCCATTTGTGGTGGTTGTGGTTCACTGGAGGTGTTTGGTGCTTTTGCTGGGTTTTTTCTTTATAAATAGCAGAGGGGTCAGAGCTGAACCTTGATGCACACCCACTCCCACTGGGAACCCCTCTGTGAGTCTGAACACTGTTTGCACTTGTGTTGCAGTGTTCTTGTTCTTATATATAGTCTGCACTACTTCTATCAATGTTTCTAGGACTTTAAACCATTGCAGCACTGCCCAAATCAGCTTTCTGGGAACTTTGTAATGTGCATTCTACATGTCTTGGAATGCCCAGATGAACTCTTTCCTTATCTCTAGCTTTTTCTCAACTATCTGTCTCACTGCAAACATTAAATCAATTGTGCTGCATCCCAATCGGAATCTAAACTGCTGATCTCCCATCTTATGTTCTACTATTCTGTTTATTTATCACCTTCTCCAGAACTTTCATGAGTGTGGCAGGAGTCTGATACCTCTGCACTGCCAACATTGAGAACGTCTTCTTTGTTCTTTTATACTGGCATTAGTATGTTTGTTCTCCAGTCATCTGGGATATGCCTATCTCTTGATACCGCTACGAATAACTCAGGCAGCATTTTGTTCATATCTGTTGTGACTTCATCTGCGCCTGCTGTTTTCCCCGATTTCATTCCCCTAAGTGTTGTTCTTACTACTACTTGGGTGACCTCCTATTTTTCTTTCTTCCTGGGCTATGTCTGGAGCAGGGGTCTATATCACTTCAACGAAACGGCTGAAGTTTGAACACCATATGTTCGAACTTCTAACCTCGAAGTGCAAAAACATCAAAGTCTTAGAACAGCGATTTTTTTTCCCAGGGAAAAAATCGCTCTTCCAAGAAACACACACACAACACAAGTACACCAAAAAAACAGCAATCCACAGACATACACTTAAAATCCTACATCTAACCCTACACTAAACTGTACATACACTACTATCTATCCACTTACCTTAACCCAAACCTTAACCCTAAAGTCTGTCACTATCGCACACTCACCTGACCTGCACCCTAACCCTAACTCACCTATCCCGCCTTAACCCTAAAGTCTGTCACTATCGCACACCCACCACCCGCGCCCTAACCTAACTCACCTATCCCACCCTAACCCTAAAGTCTGTCACTATCGCACACCACCCTCACCCATGCCCTAACCCTAACTCACCTAACCCGCACCCTAACCCTAACGTCCGCACAATTGCACACTTACCTGAACCCAACCTGTAACTTTCTACCACAGGCTGACTGTAGCGAAGCCACAGAAACGGCCCACCGAATTATTTCCCTGGGAAAGAATTTGGTGTTCCTCAGCTTTGCGATAATCAATATTCAGACGTCACAGTTCGAACATATGGTGTTCGAACTGCTGATGTTTCGACGAACTGATAGGAATCCTGGAGCAGTACAGCTTCTGTTGGGATTTTCTTCATTCAAAAGCAGCTGGAAATACTTCTTCCATCTGCCTTTGATGTTGTGGGGATGTAGCATCTGCAATAAAGTTACCAAATTTCACTCATGGCTTGCACACTACTCCCCTGATATAGTAGTAGTTACTGAAACTTGGTTAAAACCACACATTCTAGATACTGAAATAGTCCCACCAGGATATAATATTTTAAGAAATGACAGAACCCATAAAAAAGCAGTTAGTGTAGCGTTAATCTATCGCTATACCTTTGTAATAACCCCCCCCCCCTCTCCAAACCTGTTCCATCTTTTGGAAACACAGACTTTCTCTTAGTAGCCTACAAATAAACAATTCTAAACAAATATGCATTGGAGTAGTCTATATACCCCCTCGACAAAACATCACAATACTAGAAGATGTTCTTTCCTGGAATACCAACAAATTACCAAAGACACTATTATTATGGATGATATAAACATTAACTGGCAAAATCTAATCATAGACTCCCCAAAAAATAGCATAAACCTTCACCCTTTTGCCTAACATCACCAGCCCTACTAGAATGCAAAATAATAATCAACTAGGTGCAACCTTAGATTGGACCCTAGTAAAAGATCCCCATAAATATTCCAATTCCAGCACTCTCGCAAACACCCTAAGTAACCACTTGTCAGCATATGCCTATAAGACCCCCCCTCAAGAGCCTAAACCTCATACCTATCAAAGAAATTTAACCACATTCAAACAACTATTTAACATTCTAAAAGCCATAAACCAGTCCCCATTAAGGACACTACCACTGGAAGATGCTATTAGTTACTTTAACAAAGTCTTTTTAGACACCCTTAACAGCTTAGCTCCCTTCCAAACCAACCAGAGACCAAGTCTGGAAAGAATGTCACAGAAATAAAAATCAAGCCAACAAAGTTAAATATAAGCAGTTACGAAATAAGGCAAAAAAAAAAAAAATAGTCATCGGTGACAAAAAATGATTTCTCTCAACAAATATCCAGCCAAACCAATAACTCAAAAAAGTTTTGGAAAATTATCTCAGCACTCCTTTGTCCTAGAACCTCACAAAACCCATCATCAGCCCCAGACAAAGAGCCATCTCATATAGCTGACATGTTCAACTCCCACTTCATTGATAGTATACTTAAACCTGTAAACTATTCTACAAATAATACAAACTTCAGCCTTATGCAAAACCTAATCCTAGCAGATTCAGATAATATGAACCCCAACACAAATACCTCTCCTATCCATGGAACTTCTACAGTTAGCCCTACATCTTCTACTTTCTCTCTACAATCTTTACCTACCTCACTAATACACAAGCTTCTCATTAAACCAAAACCTTGCTCCCTATCCGCTGATAATCTTCCAACAGAATAGTTAAAACTTGCTGCTGATGCAATAGCCTACCCATGAACTGATTAATAGATCCATCACAGAATCTGATGTTCCCAAACTCTGGAAAAGTCTATCATAATCCCCTCACACAAGGGAGGAAAAAGTAATGAATTAACAAATTATTGACCCATCTCTATCCTCTCCCCTTTATCTAAATTATTTGAAAGGTGCGTACACTTACAAATAGTAAAACATCTTTCAGATAATCTCCTTGCACCTATCCAACATGGTTTTAACCATCACATAACACTACCACTGCACCACTATCCTTCAAAGATACTGTGAACAAAGCCATGGACTCTGGACAACTAACATCAGTAATTCTAATAGACCTATCAAAGGCCTTCAATACAGTGTCACATCATAAATTAATACAACAACTATCTACACTAGGATTCTCTTAGCATAGCCACAAATGGTTCTCCAACTATTTAACCAATAGACAGTAATGTGTTAGCTGGCAAACTAGTCTATCAGAATACAAGGTTAATAGAACAGGAGTCCCTCAAGGATCCATTCTTGGAACCATGATTTTCAATATTTTCCTTAATAACCTTCATACTGCCTCCATTCAAAGTACACTCATCCAATATACTGATGACTCCACTATTATCTCCTCCTTCAACAACTTTCAACATCTCCAAAAAATGACACAAGATGCCTTCACCTCTACTAAACCTGGTTAAATGAAGCACAATTACCAAATCATAAGCTACTATTGTTCTCAACAAAACCACTTTTACAGGATTTCAAAATATACTCACAAAATACAGAAATTGAAATCATAACTCAGGCAAAGCTATCAGGTATTTCACTTACATGAGCTTCATTAGAACAAATTTTTTTCATTCAAAGTCCTTTATAAATGGTTACCAATTAAGTCACATGACATTCTTAAAGAAATCCTCATATAAAAATACTAAATGTATATAAAGGTGTACAAATACAAAAAAGTATAATACTCTAATGTAATAACAATTACAATGTAAATATACATAAAATATACATAAAATTAAAATACTATAACATATAAAAATATAAGTGTATACATGTATATTTTTATAAAGCTATCAGGTATCACTATAAATGACAAACTCACCTTTGAACCACATATACTTAGTACAATTAAAAAACACATTTCAAACTTGGTAAACTCTATAGACCCAAACAGTTCATGGACAACCTCACCAAAAACACTTGCCAATGCCATCCTGTTTCCTTCCTTTTTGTATTGTTCCCCCATTCTCACCAACCCCCATATGTCCCTAAAGAACAAACTTCAGTCATGCTACCATGAAATAGCCATATTTGCAACTGGTACACCTTACCACATTCACCACTCTCATACCCTCAATGAACTAAACTGGCTAGAATTCCCCCTTTACCTTAAATTTGTACAGCTATATCTTGCTCATAAAATAATTTACAAACCAGACAGCTGCCCTGCCTTAAAACCTATCCTACAGCCCTACATCCCATCCCATAATCTCCCTTCCAAAAATAAACAGCTTTTAAATGTATACAAACCTAACAAAAGAGCTGGACACAGCCTCTACCCCTATGCCATTGCAAGACTATGAAATGCCCTACCTCCAATTATCTGTGCCTTAGACTCCTTTAAGGCTTTCAAACTTACACTAAAAAATCACTTTCTCAACACTCACATCTGCCCTTGCTCCTTAACCAAAGACTAAATACTTAATCTATCTCCCATGACTTCCTCATTCCCCCCCCCCCCCATATTGCCTATCCTTTACCCTTGTTTTTGACTCTCTTCCTATCTTATCACCTGGATATTTTTTTTCTGTAATTCTTCCTGTACTTCCAGTACATCTTATTTTGGGTCTATATTGAAAGCCCGAAAGCCCTAGACACCGAATACATAAACACTGACACATATTCCGTGAATTGTAAATACACTGAATGCCTTAAACCGCGAAATTCAAAAGCTCGAACCGTCATAATTGTCCCACCCCACCACCCACTGCATACTACCTACCCAAACAAACTAAATAAACACATACATACACTAACCAAAACCCTACTTCTAACCCTAAACTAAACCCATCTTCTAACCCTACACTAAATCTTGCATATACCACCATTTATGCACTTACCTTAACCCACAACCTAACCCTAAGATCCGTAACTATCGCACACTTGCCTTAACAAGCTATACCCAAACAAAATAAATAATCTACACACATACACTTAACAAAACCCTACATCTAACCCTACACTAAACCTCACATACATTACCATCTATGCACTTACCTTAACCCGCACCCTAACCCTACCGTCCGTAACTATCGCACACTTACCTTACAGAGCTATACCATAGAAGGGCCAACCATGACGATTCGATGTTTCGGACTTCACGTTTCAGGACGATCGATGTTTCCACGGTTTGATGAAGACTTATCGGCGTTTACGTATTTGGGTAAGCGCACCTTCGAGGATGTAATAGAAAACCCTTATTTTATATACTATACCTTCTTCTTCTTGACAAATCTCCCAGTATAATATTCTCCTATATCTCAGACAATATCTTTCTACATTTACCTCCTCACCATCACTTCATCTCTTTCAATAATCCCTTACGTTTACTAATATCTCTATACAGTAATTTTCTCTTTCCTGTGTGTTACTACTTTACTTACCTTTTATTCTATAAATATATATATATATATATATATATATATATATATATATATATATATATATATATATATACACACACACACAAAGCAGAACTACTGTATTTTATGTCTTTTGTATTACTTAATCTGCCCTGCCAGTAATGTTCAAATGTAAACTAGAATCTTAGACTGAACTGTTATAATCTGCTGTAAATGCTATCTATCTACATGACAAATTGTGTTATGTTTAGAGATATATGTATGCTTAGGTATAACCGTAAAAGGTATTAATGTCTGTACTTGTACAAGTAACCTACGTAATGCTTGGCTATAACTGTAAAATCTTTTACGTCTGTATTTGTTTTGGAGCTTTTCTCCCCCAGCCTCCACTGAAAATTAGTTCCTGACCCAGTCGGACTTTCCCAGTCACCAAATGTCAATCAATCCATCAATCAATCAATCAATCAATCAATCAATCAATCAATCAATCAATCAATCAATCAGTCAATCAGTCTCTTATGAAGGGTATCTGATGACTTTCTTTATTTTTCTGTCTTTGCCTTGCAATCTGATAGATTTCCTTTGTGCCATCTACTGAGTCACTTTTCAAAAGCTGGTATAGTGCCTCTGATGTCTTGTTCTTTGCTACTGCAACTGCTCTCAGCCTCTTTGTTGGCCAACCAGCATGCCTTCTTTGCCTGGTCTACTTTTTCCATCTCCCACTTTTTCCTGTACTCCTTTCTCTTGAAGACTTCCTGGACTTCTGCATTCCCCCACCAGGTTTCCTGATGTACCTTATTTCCATACCTGCTGTATAGTCATCACACATGGTGTTTTGACATGCTGCCATTCTTCGACTCCACATATTTCCTCTTCTTCCTGAGGTGCTAGAGCCCTGAGTATTTCTTTGAACTCTTGTGCTTTCTTTAAAATCAGCTTCCAGATCTTCAGCCTAGTCTCAGTTGATCTTAAAGCCTTCCCTGACCACTGCTTCCAGTTCACTCTGGCAACTAGAGGTTTATGATGTGGGCCAACTGTTTCACTGGTGATAACTTTGCAATTGCTGGTTCTACCCCAGTCCTTGGTATTCTACCTGAGTTGCATGTTTGACACTCATCTCTGTGATCTTTGACTGTCTCTCTTGCTGAACCATGTGTTCAATGCCATCAATCTATTTGCCAGACAGAAGTCTCAAATGGCCTCTTCCTTATTCCTAGTGCCCCATCCATGTGGACCCAGGCAGTTCTCATATCCTGTTCTGTCTGTCCATATATGTGCATTTAGTTCCCCGTTATAAACACTATCTCATGCTGTACTGCTTTATCTAAAATATCCTGCAGATGCAGCCTGAATGCACATTTCCTCACCAACACAACCCTGCTATAGGTCATAGACTGAGATTAATAAAATCACCCTCTCCTTACACTGAAGTCTG
>NC_056742.1:352150084-352207584 GCF_019279795.1 Protopterus annectens
TTAACATGATTTCCACGTCCTTTTACATGTTTCCCTTTGCTTTTGCAGGGGGCAAGCCCCCTGCACCCTTGTGGGGATCGTTGCACCCCTCCCACAACCCCCACCACTTGGATATACTGACCAGTAGTGTAATGCTGTAAGTGTACTTAGTTCCCTAGTTCCCATGTGTTTGTCTTGTCTAAAATTGTCATTATTATAGTTTAACTGCAACCTAGAAGTGTAATACTGCATGACACTATAACGTTAAATCTTCACCCAAAGGAAGTGTATATTTAGACAGTGGCATGCTATGCATGTTAGCCCCGAGCATGATGCATACAATGAATGTAGATGAGCAGCTGAGTTAGTGTCACTGGCTAATATGCATGGCATGTCAATCCTGCCTTATTTCATATTTAGCTTCACTCGTCAATCATTTAGATCACGCCCACTCCTGCGCGAAACTGAAGGTGAGCCAGTAAAGTACAACATCGCCAAAAAAAGTAATAAAACTGTTTGCGAGACTCTGGAAAATACAAAGCGATCGGCTCTTTAGGAATAGTTCTAGCTGCTGATGGCCCTCCCCCCACCAACTGCAGTGGCAGAAACATGAGGGGTTAGGGAAAGCTGCATCAGAGAACCAAGAAGTTGTGTATTTTTTGTGGCTTCCCCCCACCTTTTTGAATGTGTCAATAGCTCTATTATCACTCACCAAGGTGAATAAAAGGGAAACGTATAAATGTCTAGTGAGCTGCAAACTGCTATGCAGGCTTAGGCAAGGCATTTTCATGCACTAGGTGACAGTTTCATTTCATTTTACTTGCATTTCAGCTGTTCTCCATGGTCATAGTGCCCTAGTTCCTGTCTGCTCTCTTCTACAAACTGTACTGAAGTGCGTACAGTGTTTATGCTTATAGATGACCTTGTGTCAGCTTAAAGACGTGGTAAACAGCATACGTTCTGACCATCTTTTCCAAGACAAAGCAAGTTTTACCATCTGCTACTTATACCATTTTTTAAGGAATTCCCCAGCTGATTTAAAAGCAATGAAACATAAAGTTTTAAATCAGTGGTAGCAAATTAAGCATCTTGAATTAAAAATAAGCAACAGCAGCGACTGCAGAAAAAGTAAGGTTGTGTAAAATCTTACCATGATGGTAGATGTCCTTGCCTTCACCGCTGCAGTATTCAAAACTTATGGGGATTCCTTGCCATGAAACTTGTCTTCCAGCCAGTCTACCAAAGCCTACCATCACTTTAAGGTATGCTGAATGTCACCTAAACACTGCTCAACAGGGGTGTAGATCATAAAGGTGATGTTCAGGTGTACCATCCACAGAACTGATTGCCTCAGTTGGAACAGCAGTACAAGGAAAACAATACAGAACCTGCACATTCAGGAAGGAAAAAGAATTAGGGGGATGGAGGGAGGGAGGGAATACTGCAGCAGTGAAGGTTTTACACAGCTGTACTATGTCCTTACATTCACCGCTGAATATAAGGTTGCCACCCGTCCCGTTGTCAGCGGGACACTCACGGGTTGAGGCCTCTCATCCCGCTTCCCGCAGTCACCGAACGTGGGACTTTAAAAGTCCCGTTTTTCCCCTTTTCGCGATCGCGAATTCAATTGCCGTGGAAAAACCGAAAATACTTCCGGTTTTTCCACGGCAATGTGGCTACATCGCCACCCGGACCTGCAGTTAGAGGGATTCCCTGCTAGGTCCGGGTGGTAATGCAGCACAGTAATTGGCTGCAGGGATTGGAGGGGGCGGGAACTTGCTCAGAAGAGCCCCATAAAGGTCGCAGCTGTAGAGCACTAAGCTCTACAGCAGCTGCGAAGATCTGATTCTATTTCTCCAGCCAGCTCAGCCAGCCAGGAAAGAAGCCAGCCAGCCAGCCAGCCAAGAAGCCAGCCAGCCAGCCAGCCAGCCAGCCAGCCAGCTAGCTGCGAAGATCTGACTCTATTTCTCCAGCCAGCCCAGCCAGGAAAAAAGCCAGCCAAGAAGCCAGCCAGCCAGGAAAGAAGCCAGCCAGCCAGGAAAGAAGCCAGCAAGGGAGCCTGCCAGCCAGCCCAGCCACTACTTGAACAACCAACTAGCCATTCCAGCAGGAAGGAAGCAAGCTAGCCCAGCAATAACTGTGGCTTTAGTTATTTAAAATAGGAATAGTGTGCTTTATTTAAGTTTTTAATGTTTAGAGGTAGATGGGGATGTAGTATGCAGTATTTAAATCTGTGCAGTGATTATTTTGAGACTTTTGAGTACTAGTTTAAAATGGGAATATATTGTGGTTTAATTTTTTTAATGTTTAGAGGTAGATGGTGGGTGCAGTACGCAGTATTTAAATCTGTGCAGTGGTTATTTTGATATTTCTGAGTAGTAGTTTTTAAAGATATAAAACCTGAATGTATATGTAATTGTTATTATTCTTGGGGGTATGATTTGGAAGCATTACTTTTAAAAGGCTGAACTGTGTATAGAAGTTGTTTGTTTCTGTTGGGGGGCAGTGAAATATAAATTTAGTGTGACGCATTTCTATTGTCTTAGCTTTTTCTGGGTATTGTCTGTTTGCAGATAGAAAATGTTCGAGCATAGTTTGTACTTTTTTGTATGGAAATGTGCGCAATTTAATGCTGTTTTCAGGAAGTTATGATATACTGTTTAGGTAATTTTTCCTGTTAGTTCCTGCAAGTCCATGTGTATATGGTACAAGTCTACCTTTTGAGGGGGAATGTTAACAGTTAATGTAATTAATTTATTATTCTAGTAGGTACATGTTGCCAATTTACTGAAGCTGTTTCAAGATTGTTTTCATTTATACATATAAATGTGTGCATTTAACTTATTATGCATTTTTAATAAGGTTAAAATGTACTGCTTTGCTTGTAATGTGAATATGGGTGTGTTGCTTTTACTTGGGCCTGTTTATTGCATTGTTGTGCTGGATAAATTACTCTTAATTGCTATGTTTTGAGTTAAAAGGAGCCCATGGAGTCTGCTGTACATTGTAGTTTATATTACTTCTCTTGCAAGAAGTATTTTTAAAAGTTAAAATGTTTATGGACTTTCCCATTTAATTTTTTTTGTGGATGGATGCTCAGAAGTTAATGCAATGTATTTGAGATTGTGCTAAACCATGTCGTTGTTACAGGGTAGTTTGCGTTTATAAGTAGCAAAGTTTGTATTTGGTGTTTTAGTGATGTCTTCAACATACTTATGTACTGTTTTCATTATAATCCGATTACGACCAGTGCTGCTGTTGGGCATGTTCATTAATAGATCATTGCGCTGTGTAAATTAGTGCCATACATTTCTTTTAACTGCTGTGGTCAAAAGCTAAATCAGGTCTATGGTATCAACATGTGGTTACCTTTTTTTGTCTTGAGGTGTGAGGTGGGCATGTTCAGTGGTAAAAATAATGCATTTCATTTTCTACAAGCTGTATTAATGTTAGTTTTCAATGGCCAAAATGCCCCCTACATTACCTCCTTTACTATTTGACCTTTTTCAAACTGTTTGTAAACTCTTTTGCTCCATTCCTCGGTTGTTTCGCATGCCAATGTTTTTCAAGCCAGTTCTTTCGCATGCCAATGTTTTTCGAGCCAGTTCTTTCACATGCCAATGTTTTTCGAGCCAGTTCTTTCGCATGTCAATGTTTTTCAAGCCAGTTCTTTCGCATGCCAATGTTTTTTGAGCCAGTTCTTTTGTGTGCCAATGTTTTTCAAGCCAGTTCTTTCACATGCCAATGTTTTTCAAGCCAGTTTTTTCGCATGCCAATGTTTTTCGAGCCAGTTCTTTTGTGTGCCAATGTTTTTCAAGCCAGTTCTTTCACATGCCAATGTTTTTCAAGCCAGCATGCCAATGTTTTTTGAGCCAGTTCTTTCATGTGCCAATGTTTTTTGAGCCAGTTCTTTCATGTGCCAATGTTTTTCGAGCCAGTTCTTTCATGTGCCAATGTTTTTCGAGCCAGTTCTTTCGTGTGCCAATGTTTTTTGAGCCAGTTTTTTGTGTGCCAATGTTTTTTAAGCCAGTTCATTTGTGCTGTGCAGCAGTATGTTACTGCACCCTACTAACACAGTGTTGGTAAATATGTTCCATATCAGGTAAGTACAGATTCAAGCATGAAGAGAGCAGCAGTTTCATCACAGTCAACCAGCAGCAAGAGAATGTGCAAGTGGCAGGACGTTTGGAAAACAGAATTTGACTGGATCGAGAGATGCACTGATGTCAAAGCATTCTGCAGATACTGCAAGAGAGAATTTCTAGTGACCCACGGTGGAAGAAATGATGTTGCACAACATGAGGCAACTGAACAACATAAGACTGCCATTCTTCAAGCTAAATCCACTCACCTGATGACAAAGTGGGCAAGGAACGCAAACCTTGAGGGACCAGAACTTAGGATCATTGCAGCAGAAGCCTCTGAGGTTTTCCATGCTGTTAAGCACAATATTTCGTATAACAGCTTGGACTGTGCAGTAAAGTTGGCCAGCCAGTTGTACAGTGACTCAGACACTGCAAAGAAACTATCTTGTGGCAGAACCAAGGCTGAAGCCATAGTTGAAAATGTTTTGGGACCACATTCATTGGAATGCCTCCTGTATGACCTTCAAAAACCAGGTACTTCATTTGCAATTTCATCCGATGCTTCCAACAAGGGGAACATAAAATTATTTCCCCTTGTTGTGAGGTATTTTTCTAAAGAAGAAGGGGTGGTGAATGGCCTTTTGGACTTCTATGAAGACCCTGATGAATCGGCACAGGCTATTTCACAGCAAATTTCCAACATTATGGAAAGGCACTCCTTGCCCTGGAACCATATTTCAGCTTATGGGACTGATAATGCCAGTGTGAACTATGGGAAGAAATCTGGTGTATATACCAGATTAAAAGAAAAGTG
Source organism: Protopterus annectens (assembly GCF_019279795.1). NCBI lineage: Eukaryota > Metazoa > Chordata > Ceratodontiformes > Protopteridae > Protopterus > Protopterus annectens. The sequence goes on from NC_056742.1 coordinate 352,154,963, forward strand.
CCCATCACTCCAGAAGGCTAACTGTGTTGCCCATATCATTCACAATGCAGCCAAAAAAGCTGCAGCACAACTACCATATGACGTGGAAGCATTTGTAATGAGACTTTTCAGCCACTTCTCAGGTTCGGCCACAAGAACCAGAGACTTGAAAGACTTCTTTGAGTTTTGTGGCATGGAATTTGAGAGTCTGTTAAGACATGTGCCAACAAGGTGGCTGTCACTACTCCCAGCCATTGAAAGAGTAGTGAAAAATCTCCCAGTGCTTCAGTCCTATTTCCTCTCTCAGGGAGAAGAGGAGACCCCCCGGCAGATATGGCAGTACTTTTCAGCTAATGAACATGGTGAGAATGAATTGCCTATGCTGCACCAGTACTATTTGCACTTTCTCTGTGCTGTTCTTGTTGATTTTAATGAACATATAAGTACATTAGAAAAATCAGCACTTACTGCCATGGAAACTTTTTGTGTAATGGTCTCTCTGAAGCAAAAACTGCAGGCAAGAGCTGAAGGTGCTTTCTTTGGAGGGGAAACGTAGGGCACTTATGAGCACATTAGACAGCACTTCTTCTAACAAACTGAAAAGAGACTTCATTCTGTTCTTGGAGACAGCAGTGAAATACCTGGAGCAGTGGTTTGATTATACTGAAAGCAACTACTTGTTTACACTATCTAAATTATCTCTAAATGAGCCATTTGCCTTCAGTGACTTGCTTAATGTGACCACTACCCTGAGTCTGCAGGATGTAGATGAAGATTGTCTTTTTAGGGACTACTTGGCAATTAGGCCCTCTCTCGAATAGTTATGTAACACAAGCTTGACCCCAGGAGAGAAGTGGCTGAGGCTTTTCAAAGAAGGGCCTGAACTGACTACACTCTATCCGGTAATTGCTAGGGTTTTATCTATACCACCCTCAAACGCATTTGCAGAAAGAGTTTTTTCATTGGTGAAATGTAAATGGACAGATGTGCGAAACCGATGTAGTGTGGACTTGTTAAAAGCTGAACTAATGATGAGTGTAAATTACCGGATGAAATGTTGTGACTTTTACTCAAATATTGTTTCAAATCGGGCCCTTCTTCAAGCCATAAAATCAAATTCAAAATACACTTTTAAAAAAAAGTGATTTATTGTACTAGTGTGCAGTTCGTAATTTTGTGTTTTTCTTTGTTTAGCATTAATTTGCTAGGGTGCATATGTAGTTTTGTGTTTTTTCTTTGCTTTAGCTTTAATTGACAATAAGTCTTAATTTTATTCTCGGCTTGTATGTGGTATGTAGAATTTTTTTAAGTATTCTTTCTGAATAGCAATGGTTGGTTTATGAATTTTTTAACTTTTTAAATAAACAAGTGTCTGTTTAATGAGTAGTGTGTTTTTTATTCCTTTAAAGTTTATTTATTGTTACAACTGATTAGTGGGTGTTTGCAGTAATAGTTCACTTCATTTAAATGGTTTGAGTTTTCAGTATGCTGTAATGTCACAATGTTGCATCCATAACTAATACTGCATCTCCTTTAACAACTCTGGTGATGTCGTGGTGGGGGTGTGGCCAGTGTCATGTTGGCCACACCTCTATCCTTTTGACCACACCCCCATGTCCCACTTTGCCCTTGTTAAAAGGTGGCAACCCTGGCTGAATATCTGTAACTTATTGGAGAGTGCCAAAGCCCTAGTGGCATGAGCATTTACAGAAGAAGGAAAACTCTCAATATGAAGAGTGTAACAAAAAGAAATAGCCTTTGAAATCCAAGTAGAAATAGTTTGTTGGAAACAGCCAGTCCTAAAGATCTAGGATGAAAGGAAACAAACAACTGATCAGATTTTCTGATAGCTTTAGTGAAATGGACTGATGCAAACAAATCAATGGTTAAAAATAGCGTTCAGACTGCAAATTAGTTCTACACCTGAACGTCACCTTTATGTCCTGTGCTACACAAGGAGTGTTTAGGTGACGTTCAACATTACTTAAAGCAATGATGGGCTTTGGTAGACTGGCTGGCAGCGGGCTTCACGACAGGAAATCTCCATAGATTATGAATACTTTAGTGATGAATGTAAGTACATCTTCTGTGACAGTTCTAGGATGAAACAGCAATCGCAAACTAAGCAAAAAGATACAACAGAGACAGAGGCAAAGCACTGTTACCTGATGGAAAAGAAACTGATGCACTCCTGTACACTACTGCTGTCCTGCAGAATTTAAGAGCTACATTAGAAAAACAAGCTTGTTGTACAGCAGAAGTGATCAAAACAAGTTCCTGCAGTTACTCATGTGCTTTTAAACAATAGAGATGTAAACAGAGTCTAAACATTGATGACATCACATTGTGGGTGGCACCACTCATGTGTAGGAGTAGTGATGTCAGAATGAGGGTGGGAATAACAAAAAAAAAAAGAAAAAAATGTATATTCCACTATGGCCATGACACGACCAAAAGTGTGACAACAACTGTGGTTTCCCGATCGCAAGATGCAGCATATACCTTCCTGTCAGTTAATGTACGCTGCTGGGACATCATAAGTGACAACAATTGTTGGAGTTATTTATTATCATTACAGGTTCTCTGGATTGATCCTCAGTTGGGGTGCCTTCTGCGTGGAGTCTGCATGTCCTACCTGTGGTTGTGTGGGTTGCCTCCAGGTGCTCCGGTTTCCTCCCACATCCTAAAGACATGCTGTAGGTGGATTGGACACTCTAAATTGGCCCTAGGTGTGAGTGCGTGCATGTGTGTGCCTTCTGTGGAAGGTTGGGTGCCGGGCTGGCAACTCGACACTGTAAACTCCACTGCCAATCATGAGTGGACAGGTTATCCTCTGTGACAACCCATAACCGGGAAAAGCCGAAAGAAGAAGAAGAAGACAGTGGATTTATTTTTAAGATGGGGATTGACAGATAAAGAATGAACAAATGAGCAGCAAGATGATATTTAAAGCAGAGGGTATTGTTCTCCTTTAAGTAATACAACTTTCAGTGTTTCCTGAGTGATTTCCATTTGTCTTGCTGGTTGGGGTTCTTCTCATATCACAGTTTCTGGATATAGTTTTTTTCAAAAAGACTAGGTTTTGAAATGTTTCTATAATTAAGCAGTTCTATAAGACAAAACAAATCACATGCATTTTTATATTTGTAGGAAGCTTCAGAATCCATTATTCTTGCTTGGTTGACTTTTATTGAGTAGCTTGCATTGTTTGCTGTTTATTTTAAAACAGAAGTAGAATTTTTTCCCAGGAATAAGTCATTGTTGAATTTCAAGAGGCTAATATATATTATCATATTATAAGATGATGACAGTGTGAGAAGTTATGAAATTATGCCTAAAGAACAGCCCTATATCCACATATATAGTAACAGCTATCAGGTTTGTGTGTGATCATATGTTACACTGGGAGAGACTGTAATACGAAGAGCGTAATAAATACGTTTGAGACTTGTACTGTTCAACATTTATTGCATACTATAACCTTTTACCAGCTGTTAGCAGATAGGATGTAATATATTCTTTTACTAGAAGCAGGAAGTAATGTGTGTGTGTGTGTGTGTGTGTGTGTGTGTGTGTATATATATATATATATATATATATATATATATACTATAAATTAAGCACAGCTAACTATGATATAAACCAATCTGCATATTAATAAGATGGCTAGCCCTTATCAATGCATTTCCATAAGGGAGTGTTCAAAGTTTCTTGTGTTACCAGGCACATATATTATGTGTCAGCTCTTTTTATTTCTTATTTATGTTATCTTAGTAAACATACACCACATTCATTTAATGCACATTGTAACCAGCATATTACTAGTAATACTCCATAATGAATTAGAGGAAAATGTTCTTGTACAAGACATCCCATTACATGTTCAATGATGTAATTTAGCCTGTTTCAGCTTAATTTTAATTGCAGCACAAAATATATATGAAAATAGGTTTTAAAAGGGCAAATGCACATTAACTATTCACTTAGAATAATAATAACCTGTTCAGTAATATCTAACAAGGGTTAAATGTAAAAAGATGATCACAGGTAAGCAACAAGCAATATTGCATTGACTCATGCAAATGCCGTTTTCTGATGCCTCACAGCAAGAAGCAATAGCTAAAAATAGGCAACAAGAATGTTTATTTCACAGGATTACAAACACAAAGTACTATGTCTGCATGTGGATGTTGCAGCACAAAGGAGGCATTTCATTAATTTTCAGGAAAAAGTGAAACAATAATCACAGTGAAACTTTATATACAGTCTGGTGTTGGTTATTTTGCAATGCACTGTTTTCTGATACTACACAGTGAGAAGCAGTATCCAAACCTAGGCAGGAGGAATATTTCATTTTATTTCACATGATTACAATTGGTGACATTTTTATGTACTAGATATTAAAGATTTGGATAAAATATTACTATTACAGTCTGGAGAAAAACTGTATTAATTATGAATGGTAAATGCAGTTATAAAAGCCAGTTTGTATGAGGTGCACAAAAGTTAACATATCACAGCCAAAAATAGCACTGTTGCTCAGAAGGATGATGCCTGATGGGTTCCATTGCATGACCTATAACCTTGTACAGTTGGTATACTTTGTGAATTCCAGGATACACCCCGGCTCACTTCTCCTTTGTGTCTTTCATCAAAGTATATCCTGCTTTCATAAAATGGCACCCATTTCATTGAGTAACTTAGTGAAGATAAAGCAGTAAATATATGTTAAAGCAGATTTCACTGAGGTGAAGTGTTGTGAAATTATGCCAGCACTGGCCTAGGAAAATGCTGTTAACATTTTGAGCACATTTGATTATTTGGGTTGCTAAACCATTTTACAGTGTAGTGTTTTATGTGGTCATCTATCATAATGTGATCCCAGAAAAGCAAGCAAAAATTAATACAAACCATTGAAACCAAACAAACGTTAGGGCCCCCAAGAAGAAACTGCTACTTAAAAAAAAATCAATACTTTTAATTCATAATCAAAATAATAAAAGAGTAACCGTTGTAAGCTCTTTCATTCACAACTCCTTACATGAACTTCTTCAGACAATCTAAACCAGGTGGTAACTCAATTTACAGTAATACAAAAACATTACTTTGCCCTGTTTTAAAAAAGCTTAAGTGTTACTTTGAATACCAGTAAATATACATACCAATCATCACCTTAGATTTATTCTTTCCAAATAACACGAGCCTGATTCAAACCATTACCTTATTTTGTATTATTGTATTTTTTAGTTATAGTTAACCTATTGATGCAGTTTATGATGAGTAGCTGTATATATTATGAACTATTTACATTTTGAACATTTGATTTTCTTATCTGTTTAAAAATAGGAGGGAAAACTATGACACTGAATTACCTGATAAGGTAATGGTGAATTTAAATTGAGTTACCGTCTGGTTTAGATTGTCTGAAGAATTTCATGTAATCAGTTATGAATGAAAGCACTTACAGCAGTTACCATTTTATTATTTTGATTATGAATTAAAAGTGTTGAATTTTTAAGTAGCAGTGATCCACTTTAATCTGCTAGTGATCTTTGCCACAAGTAACAAAATATTCTGGTTTTGTCAGTAACTGGTGAACAGAGAGACATGATCTCACAGCTCTTTATTTCCTTGTCCATTAATAGCTGCTCTTATTTCTCAGCATTTAATGGTGAAAAGTCTCTGTGAATATTAATAATCTGTTTCTTTTCTTTTGGTTACATGTTAAATTTATATTGTATGTTGATAACTACATATATATATATATATATATATATATATATATATATATATATATATATATATATATATATATATATATATACATGCATGTTGGAGCACTGCAGACTTTGTGTGTTTCATTCCCAGATTAATACAATGTTATCACTCACTGCTACCATTATTTTCCATAAGATACAATGTATCACTCATGGCTAGAAACATTATTTTCCCTATACATGTTTTTAATTACTGACACGACAATGGACTTACCCACTGTTTTGCATATCTCCTGTTGTATTAGATTAGACCTTCCTGACTTTCAGCACTGTAAGTGCTACAAACATCTTATAGGTTCATAGGTAGGTACTAGGCTATCTGCCCAAAGGCATTTATAAGTCTAGCTGGAAAGTGGTGGCTTTCGCTGCCCCATTAGATTAGTTCCCTCTGCTTCTGTCCAGCAGAGCCATTGAAGTGCTCCCCAGGGTATACTTTCTGTTTCCGATCCACTCGTCAAGGTTTCTCTTGAAGAGGGTTAGCTAGGAGCTCTGCCTAATGTAGATTGGAATCCTGTTCCAGAGCATGGGAAGTCTCTGGGACAGGAATCTATCCCTCCAGCATGTCTTATTTATTGTTGTCGTGAGGTTTAGATCCCTAGAGCGTGTGGTTCAAGAGGATATGGTTTTCTGTAGGTGGAGCATGTCCATCAATTAGGGGTTGGACATGGCCTTGTATGTCAGGCAAAGATCACCTCTGAGTAGGTGGTATGCCACCGAGTACAGCTGGAGTTTCTTCAGTCGAGCTGCATAGGGCATCTGTTTGAGGCCAGTGATCCTCTTGGTGAGGTTTTTCTGTGGTCTTTCCAGCTGTTGCAGATGTCTTGTAAGGTACATCTCAAATGGGGCGTTGTACTCTATGATGGGTCTGATGAGTGATGTGTAAAGGGGCACAATGACCTCCTTTGATCTGGATGCAAACCCTTTTGTGATTAGGTGGGCCACATAGAGGGATTTTTTTAACCACTTTGGCAATGTGATTGTCAAAAGAGAGGTTAATATCCACTTGGGTCCCCAGATCCCTTAGTATGTCTTCCATATTTAGGGGGCTACCACCTATGTGGTAGTTTGGGGGTACTATGTTTTTTCCAAATGGGATGACTATGCACATTTTGGCATTTAGCTTGAGGCCATGGTTTGACACCAGGTATCTGTCTCAGTGAGACCATTTTGGAGGATGTCTGTGTCAGCTGGAGAGTCAATTATAGCCCCTAGTTTGCAGTCATCTGTGAAGTCAGTCAGTTATAGCCCTCCTGTGCTTGCCTGTATCTCTGAGAAGTATATGCTGAACAGGAGGGGTCCTTGGACTGAGCCCTGGGGAATGCCACTTGTAACTGGTTTAGAGTCAGACCTAGCTGCCGCAACTTTTACCACGTGGGTTATGTCCGTGAGCCAGTTGGCAACCCATCTTGTGACGTAGGGGTTTATGTTCAGGCTGGTGAGCTTGTCTATAATACCTGAATGGGGAATGGTGTCAAAGGCCTTTGCGAGGTCTAGGCAGGCTGTGTGGACCACCTTTCTCTCATCTATAGCCTTGGTAACTGTCTCAAAAAAGTCCACCAGGTTTAGGAGGCATGATCTGCCCTTCACAAAGCCGAACTGGGTAGGGTCCAGTGTTTGGAGGTTCCCAATGTCTCTGTTAATGAGATCCATGATGATGCATTCCATAACTTTGCAGACCAAGCTAGTCAGGCTTATAGGGTGATAGTTCCTGGGGTCTGTTGTGGCTCCTCCTTTGTGGTGCAGAATAACCATTGCTGTGCACCACTCTATGGGCATGTAGCCTGTGGAGAGGCTGAGTTTTAACAGTGTGTTTAGGTGAGGGGTTAGTTTATCTTTGAGCTTGTGTAGGACACAGCCTAAGACACCTTCCAGTCCCATTGATGCTGTGGTTTTGGCTTTGGAGAGGGCTGTTTTAATCTGTTTGTGATTTTAGGGGCACTACATTCTTCTAAAAAACAAAGCACGTAAACAGCGAGACAACAAATAATATGTAAAAGATATTTACTTAAGCGATTTTCGTCAAGCCAAATGCCTGACGGGTGGGAGGTTGGCATAATGGTTAAGGTATTTGCCTTATAAACTAAAGGTGCAGGGTTTGATTCTCACACAGGGTAATTGGCTAGGCTTAGAAATGGCCCACAAAGGCAGTTAGCCTAGTACTAATCTATGAATCTATGAATCTATGACTTCTTCAGAGGAAATGACATAGTGACAATTATCTTTCAAATTTATATAGTCATCTTAATTAACCAGAAATCAAGCCTGCTACTCCTATTTCTGGTTAATTAAGATGACTATATAAATTTGAAATATAATTGTCACTATGTCATTTCCTCTGAAGAAGTCAGGCATTTGGCTTGACGAAAAGCACTTAAGTAAATATCTTTTACATATTATTTGTTGTCGCACTACATTCTTTTGGTATGGTTATGGGCCCTTTTGGGGGTGAGAGGGGGTGAAGTTTACACTGAACCTGTCTGCTAGGATATTGGCGATATCAGTCAGTTCAGTGCATTTTGTGCCATTCTGCACTAACTCTGAGCAGATCTGAGAATAGCCACTTAGATTCTTGACATAGCTAAAGAATGCCTTATGGTTATCTTTGGAGTCCTTATCAATTTTTCTTTCAAAGCTAGCCTTGGATAATTTTATGAGGGATCATAGTTTCTTGCTGATACTGATCAGGCATGTCTTCCCTTCATGGGATTTTACTCTTTTCTGTACTAGTTTCCTCCTTCTATTGTATAGCTTGTTTATGGCAGGGGTCCACCAGACTGGTTTCCTTTTCTTGGAGGAGCGAGTCTTGGTTTTGCTTGGTATAGCATGATCCATGCATTCTTGTAGGTGTCCGTAGAGTGCATTTGTAAAGGAATTTGCAGCTTGGACAGCATTATCCTTTATCATGGGGGCTTTGAAACATCCCACCTCGGTCTTAAGTGACGTGAAGTTGCTTTTGAAAGGTTTTTCATGGTGGTTTCTTTGACTGGGGATGGGGGCGGAATGTGGATATCCAGTGTCATTAGTTTGTGGTCAGATCTAACCAGCAAGGGGTTGACCTCCAGTGTGGAACACCGATCGCCCATGTTAGTGATGACCAGGTCCAATATGTTGTCACCTCTGGTGGGGGTGTTGACCAGTTGATCCAGGGTGTTACAGTTTATAAATTCTAGGAAATGTTGGGTAAGGGAGTTAGTACTTGAGTAGTTCTCCCAGTTAATGTTTAGGTAATTGAAATCACCCAATATCAAGGTGTTTGGTAGGACCTTTATGATTCCCAGTGTTTTCTGAAATGCGGAATGAGGGTCCTCGGACATAGTGGGTGATTTATAGCAAGCTACAATTTGGATTGCAGTTTTGCCCATTGTTAGTTGCACGTGGATGATCTCTGAAGCATCATGCTGTGCCACTAACCTGGAGGTCTGGGTATCCTTGATGAATATCGATACGTCCCCACCTTTTGTATTTCGGTCCGGGTTTTGGGGCCGAAATGTATGGTATGAGTTGTAGACTGGTAGTGCTGGGGTGCCCTCTGGAGCCTTAAACCAGGTTTCTGTTACTGCACATATATCAGTTTTCTCCATACTGAGGAGTGCCTCGAGTGTGTGCATTTTGAGATTTAGACTTCTGACATTGAGTAGTATTACCCTCAGTTTTTTGTTACTTGTGCTATTTACGGCGGTGGGTTTGTCTTTTGAGCCTTGCCTAAAAAAAGGCAGTATGGGGGTGGCAAGGGCCTTGGCTAGTATTCAAAAGCGTAAGGGTAACAGGTGCAAGCCATCTCTAGCGAAGCAGAGTGGTTTATCGAGCATGTCATCCCAGGCTGACAGACACTGGATCCCCTTTGAATGAAACCAGAAGCTTAGCCAATTGCTGAAATTGATAATTATTTCTTTATACCGTGGTATCATTCTTGGTGAGGGTAGAATGCTACTCAGGGTCAGGCTCATACTGGTCTGGGCTACGTGATCAGAGAGCTCCTCCATGTCTCTTTTCATGTAGTCCAGGGAGGCACGGCTCAGGTCATTAACACCAACATGGACAATGACAGAGTTGTATTTGTATTTGGTCTGGAGTGACCTAAGTGCTTGTGTTATGTGACAGATCCTGGCACACGACAGGCAGCTAACAGTAACCTTCTCCTTGTTCAGTCTAGTGAGTGGGATGTCAGTGTACCTGACTACAGAGTCACCTATTACTAGTGTATTGGGTATGCTATTTTGCCTTAAGGGCTGCGATTGCATGGCACACTAGTTTTGTGAAGTATGTGTTTCATGGTTTGTGTTGGGGGGTGGAGGTTGCTTGGATGTCTGCTTTGGAGGTCTCTGTTGCTTTTACAGATTTTTATTTAGAGCCTCCGAGTATGTTTTTGTGTATTTATGTGTGTTTTTTTGCCGGTGCTGGTTTCATAGGTCTATGTGAGACTGGTGGTGTGATGCAAGTAATTCCTTTCTCCTCTTGACTGCCTGGTCCAGTCTTGGGTTGAGAGAGCTTAGCCTCTAGCTTGGCTGTATAATTGCATATCTTGCATTACCTCATAATTCTCACAGCTTGAATAATGGTAGCATAATTTTCATTCCTGGTAAGGGTTTTGCATTTTTCCAAGAAGAATATATATATATAGTGTGTGTGTGTGTGTGTGTGTGTGTGTGTGTGTGTGTGTGTGTGTGTGTGTGTGTGTGTGTGTGTGTGTGTGTGTGACAAATTTTGTAAATAATAAGCTAAGAAAGCAAAACATCTATTATGTATTCTTTGTTGGATGGGTGGGCTGGACTTGTGACCATTTTCAGCCATGACCCAGGTGCAGAAGACACAAAAGTGCAAGCAAAAAATTCAAATGCAATGTTTTAAAAATTAGACAACTACAGAACATTTGGTTATATAACGTTTGCAAAAGCTAAAATCCTCAGTTGTCTGACCATCTAAAACTATTTTATATACCAAAGATTCATGTCAATGCAGTGATACCTGTACAGTAAAGTTCCTACTGTAGAGGAACTGGAGTCAGGATAGAAAAGAGAAGGATTGCTTGAGAAATGGAGATAACTGAAAGGGATGAAAGAATCATTTAAAGTAAAGGAAGAGTTTGTGAGTACTGGAGTTGGTAGAGTCATTCATTGATTGGAGCAGGATGTATTGGTGAAGTACTGCAACTGGAAGATGAATTATAAGTTACATTTAAATATTTATAAGTTGTGTGATAAGAATCTTTATTAGTTATGGTTTATGTATAAAAATACGTATGAGATAGAGGAGAATAACTCATAACTACTTCAATGTAAGAGAAGATGGTGTACAGACAGCTGATCTAGAAAACTTGACTGAACATTTTCTATCTGACATTTTGGTAGCATATATTTTCACTATAATAATCTGTATTTTAATTGACTGGAGCAGGGTGTGTTAGTGCACAACTACAACTGGAAGATGAATTGTGAGTTATTTATAATAGAGGGAACTCCTTCAGTTATGTGATAATCTTTATTAGTTAGTGCTTATGTGCAAAAATAGCTATGAGGAGTACAGCTCATATATAATCTAAAAAATGTAACCTAACATTTTCCATGTACCATTTTGGTAGTATACATCTTTCACTAGAATAGTTTATATTTTAATACATTTGTAAGACTAAATATTCACTGTTTTGTGATGTTACTTTATCTGTCTTTGTTGAGAATGTCACCCTGTTTCCTAAAATTGCATTGTTACAGAATATGAAATATATTTCCATAGCTGTAATATCTATAAGACACTAAAGCTGTATAAAGACAGGTGTTCTTGGAGTCTGACATACATTTTTTGGTTTTTCTGCATGGCTTGTATTTTAGTACATTTTTTTCGATTAAATGCAGAATTACTGTTTTTTTAGAAAGTTACAGTTCAGAACGTTCATTCTTTCTTCCCACCATTTCCTTTACTTTATCAGGGAGTGTCTCCATCCAGAACGCCACTCTTTTCTCCTTAAAGTGTGCTGCTCTGCTTGGCTTTATGTTTAGCTGCATGTACTCCTCTCTGGAATCATATGCTGGCCAATGTAAGAGACCTTCTCCATTAGGGGATCTGCAAGGAAGAATATACTGCCATTTTAAATTTGAAAATAAAATGGGTTTATAAAATCTATTTAGTCTAAATGTAACAGTCTTAAAAGTACCGAAATACAATTGTAATTGACTCCATCTGATGTAATTTTAAATAAAAGTCAGTCTTTTGATAAAGTGCCATCAGTGATATAAATGTTGGCAGCAAAAAGGCCTTACCCAGTATATGCAAAGTTACTCCAATATTTCATAATCATTTTGCTGAATGATTTTTCTTCTTCAGTTGAATTTTCTGTAGGGAAGACAAAACAAAAGATTATGTAACATCGCTGTTTAGTAAACAATAATGTTATTTAGTAACAATAATTAGTAAAAGTTATATTGTATAATTGAAAACAAGATCTGTTTTGTCTTTTTGTGAAATGAATGATTATTGCTTCAAACATGGGCTGGAAATTGCTGTCTGAGCACTTATTTATTTAGGCTGACTATGTGCGTAAGCCGTTTGATATCAATAAATTTATCTTATACTCTAACAAGCTCTGTGCTTACTCACTTGTATACACTAACAAGCTCTATGCTTACTCTCTTGTTAGTATATGAGATAAAGTTCTTGACATACATGTCTTGTATCCTTAGTGCAGACGATTATGTTTGGGTCAGTAGGGTATGGTTTAAGATAACTTTTCATTTCATAAATTTTCATGATACACCACTGTCACTTTCCCAAGTGGAAATGCATTCTAATGATCACAGAATGAAAACTGCAGTAAACTTAAAAAGAAAAGTCAGGGGAGGTTGGCATAATGGTTAAGGTGTTTACTTTACAAACACAAGGTGGAGGGTTTGATTCTCACATGGGGCAATTGGCTAGGCTTAAAATGGCCCACAAGGGCAGTTAGCCTAGTAGTAATCTATGAATCTATGAAAAAGTCCAGTTCCTAACCTTAAAGATTGAAATGAGGATTGGTTAAAGAGCAGATGACGTAAGTAAACTGGTAATAAACAATGCCAGGACACTCCTCTTTTACAGTTTCCCATAATTGCAGCACTTCACCACCATGGAGGCATATTATTTTATGTTTATTCTCTTTCTGAAAATGTTGAGGGTTTATTGCATTGCTCATCACATAACTGTGTATTTACTTTATGCTCATTTTAAAGACTATTTGTCATTAGTTAACAAACTAAGAATTTTAGCTAGGGACAATTATTTCCATTTTAGACATAAAAACAGATTCCCTTTATAGCATCATGAGAAGGGACTAAATGATGTGAGCTATTTTTGCCTTGTAATGAACATATTATATGGTGCTAAACATCTGTTGAGTTCTTATTTACTTTGAGTTAAATGGCATACCTCTCAAGAGTAACTCATTATGAGGAACATTTCTCATTTTGTGTCTTAAAAATTCCATATTCCTCACAGTTCCACATTGGAAGAAAGGGCTATCACCATTCACTATTAAGAATGTACAGTAAATAATATTGAATTATGTCAGCTGATCAAAAGAACTTTCTCTAGGTGCAAAGTAATACATTTAACTATCCTCAGAGAATTCTAACTGATGTTAATAATCTGCTAGAAAGTGTTCCACATTTTACTAATTTGGCCACATTATGGGCAAGAATGCTTCACATTTTGGTGATGAAAGGTTTAAAGCCATGTCAGGGTGAAGTATACCTCATTCATGCTAACTTCTGTATAGGTTATGTGAAAGAGAGTTGCACTCATGATTTTTTCATTCAAAATGCAATGATTACTTATTTTCAGTAGACTGAATGGCACCCTTTTTATATTTTGCTACAATGCCAAGGAGTTTGAATCGTTTACACAGAGACAAAAAGTTTTGAAGTTTTACCATGCAAACTGACTTTTCAAAAGTGAATTATTTAAATGTGTTATTCGAATTAAAGGATACTATTTTCATGAAAACGACAAGAAACACAGTGTCATATGATTTTCTTACTAAACACTCTTGTTTTATTTTAACTTGAAAAAGCTCACCCATATGCATAATACATATTAACTAAAAGAAAAGAGATGAAAGAGTGAACAAAATGTCACTAAAAACCACTCAAGGTTCACTCCGGAGACCAAATAAGGGTATGAGACCCAAAAACAACTTGATAATGATAAAAATAACAGTTCAATATGATGAACAAAACGTGACCATAAAGGATGAAAAAAAATGATTTAGTTTAATAACGCTTGTTGTAACAAAAGTGCGTTTTCGAATGTCTTCGTCAGAAAAAACACGATATCACATATGTGATATCGTGTTTTTTCTGACGAAGACATTCGTGTTTTTTCTGACGAAGACATTCGAAAACGCACTTTTGTTACAACAAGCGTTATTAAACTAAATCATTTTTTTTCATCCTTTATGGTCACGTTTTGTTCATCATATTGAACTGTTATTTTTATCATTATCAAGTTGTTTTTGGGTCTCATACCCTTATTTGGTCTCCGGAGTGAATCTTGAGTGGATATTAACTAAAAGATTATGTAGCAGTTAGGGATTTTTTTTTCATTATTCATTTTTTTTCAAGCTGCCAATGAAATCAGCAACTAAATTTCAATTAAAGAAATTATTTACAAGGCCCAGAAAGTTATCACTTTAATATAACAGACTTCTACGAAAATCATATATTTTGTAATGCACTGTTTGCCTCATACGTATAATGGTAGAGACATTGCAATAAAATGTACTTATTTTATTGACAAAGGTTAAGTCCTTCACCGGCTTTTGCCAGAACTATCAACTTTTTCTTATACTAAGAATGATCATACCAGTTAGTCTCAGCTATAACTAAATACCATAATGGAGCTCGATACTTCAGGTGTGTTTGTAAAGAAATTTGGATGCTTTTATATTTTGCCAGGGAAAAGAAATATCAAAATATGGAAGAGTTTTCAGATTTAAATCTAGTTTTGGTTGTAATTTATTGGCAGTTATTGATTTTTTTGAAATGTTTATGCTTTCCCTGTGCATTTTCTGTTTGTAAATCATCTGAGGAATTTCATTTTTATGTTATCATGCATATATATGACAGAAGGAAGTGTCTGCTAATGAGTCAAGCAGATCAACATTTTAGCCTGATTTTAGTAAAAAAGAAGACTTTCAGTTTAGTGAGTTGTTTTGGGGCATCCAATATGCTTACTAATGTAGCAAAAAAAAAGTACTAGAGAGGAAAGCACCTTATTTTACATTAGAATTTGAGACTTTGTAACCAAATAGTCTCAGTTATGACTCAATTTGGAATTTTTTTTTTGTAAAAACTTTGTTATGAGTGTGTTGTCACAGCTCTTTTCACAAATGATTACAATTATTATTTTTTTCTATGATCCAGTGTCTATAAATGTTAATTGATGAAATACTGTCAAACTGATAATATGTGCTAGCAGGATCTTTGTTAATGATTATAACAAATGGCTGTAGATATGTTAAGTGAAGACAGATGCTATCTCTTTAATGGTCAGTAGACCATTTACTTGTAAAGAATTTGCCATTAATATCATACCTCTCAACCTGGAAACATCAAAAATCTGGACAAGGCCTATGAAAAATAGGTACAAATCTGTACGCTGATTAACATATAATTTGCATACATAATTATGTAACCCCGCCCACTCCAGTGGAATTGTGGGGTGCCAACGTTCAAACACAAACTGAAGAACAGATAACCAAAAATGGCACCAGAGTCCCCCTGCAGCCATTGCAATGTACCATTACCTGGTTAATTTGCCCTATTTACCATAAACACTATAATGTGCTTACTGCTTTACTTCTACAATATTTAGATTAATTTAAAACGTTTATTTTATATTTTATAGCATAAACACTACTGGACCTCTGCTAAACAAAGCAATACAGTCTCACATCTCACAATGAAAATAGACTTAGCATTATAACTACTCTGCCCTTGAAACTCACATTCATTGAAACAGCATTGAAACCCACAAAGAAAATGCATCTGGCCAGTGGTAAGATTAGCTTTGGGTTGTTTTCAAATCATAGGCCCCCTTGTACACAAAACATTACATGTGTTCTTTGATACATTTTCCAGACAATATTAAAGTATATTCCTTGTATAATACAGCATACTTGCAACAGTGCGTTTTAAATTTATTGTTTTGAACACCTTTACTGTTGTAAGCAATGAAACAAAGTGCATGAACCAATATTTGACTAAACTGCCCAGTTCAGAACATTTCCATCATAAAAGTATGAATAATGTCTACAATCCACCAGTATCAGTAAAGTAAATATGCACAATCTCTGCAGAAGTAAAAGTCACATAATATTTCCACATTAAAGAAATATGTAACTAATGAAGAGGTTGCTGCTAGCAAACAACTTAATATTTCATTGTTTCATCTACAAATAACATGCATGTTGCCCTTGAGATATAAATTGCCTATGTTGCATAAAAAATAATAAGCTAGTAATATTACAACAGGGAATGGATGGTAAACTGATAACAGGCTCATAATTACTAGCCATCTCTGCCAAAGAGAACATTCTCAGGACTGCAAAGTACAAGAGAGTGCAGTATCAGCAATCTACATGCTGTGGGAGTAGAACCCACAGCCTTCTATATCAAAAGTAAGTATTCGACCCATCATACTACTGAGTCTACTGACAACACAAACACACTTACTATAAACAGCACTATACTCCTCTCCCCCTGAAGACCTATCCAGCATAAGAAATCTGGAAATAACCAAAAATTTATTGGGAAGGGGACAACAGACCAAAACAAGGGACACGTTTTAAACATTGCTTGTATGACACTTTGTGTTACCAAGCATGCATTTCCTGAAAGACAGGAAGACTGAAACTTAAATGGCAATGATTTAGTGAATTTAGTTCTCATTGGATTTGCCAGAAAACAAAATTTTAAGAGAAACAGACCAAAAGTATTTATGAGCCAACATTCCAGACAGTCTCTCTCAGACACTTTCTGCTGCAGCTGTTAAGTAAACCAAAAGCAGTTTGTTAAATAAGTAAAGCACACATTGCCCAACCTGCAAGTCAATATGAACATTAAAGCATAGTTTCTCCTGCAGCAGTAAAATCAAAATAAAAGCAGTCTCTGTTAAAGCACACACTTTCTTGCCTGTAAGCCAATATGTACATGAAAGCACATGTTCTCCTGCAGCCGTTAAAATACAAGTAAAATTAAAGCAGTTTCTCTAAGTAGAGAGAGCACAGCACACACCCTTGCCTGTAAGCCAAGTTAGCCAACGTGAACATGAAAGCACATTTTCTCCTGCAGCCATTAAAATACAATAAAACGAAAGCAATTTCTGTTAAATAAGCAAGGCAAGCTTAGCACACACTTTCAGTTCCTGTAAGCCAAGCCAATAAGACTCACTGAGCCCTAAATAAGAGACAGTATTTAAACCAAGTTAAGGTCCAGGTGGACAGTAACTATCTTATAACACTTTGTTTTGTAGAATTCACCATACATAGTAAAGTGATACTCTGAAATAATAGCAGACACTATCAGATTTTTAAGAAGAAAATATATTAACACTTTGCAAGATGTACTTATTTTTGTTTTAGATCATAGCATACATTGTACTCATTAAAACCAGTAACAGAAAGACTATCTTTACTGTCTTACTCAACATTATAACTAACTGAGATCCTAACATTGCATACCTCTATCATATAATGTTTCAAGTTCTTTTAACAAATTATTTGGACCGTCAAAATTATTGCTGTTACATGGAAGAACTGTTTCATTTACTGGTTAAATTTAATGGTTTACACAGACAAATATGCACACATCAACTGTTGTACAAACTGTGAAGAATTCTTATTACTGTAAATTCATTATCGGACTAACCTATCTTGAAAACGTTGTGCAACACTTAGCCTTGCCATATGTTTCAGTCTGTCAGTTTCACACTGGTGTGATCTTTTTTTTCTAATGTGTGTGTCTTTATTTAGAAAACACTCTTAATAAGAGTGACATGTTTATTGCAGTCTAGTACATGAAACTGGATCAAATGCTTTTGCTAGATCCAATAATATAGAAGGCACTAGTTTACCTGCATCCGGACCCTGGTTGCCATTAATCCTTCCTGAACAGCGATTCCCGCTGTTAACTTAATTCTGCTTCGCGGCCCGGCTGCCATTAATCCTGAACAGTCAGTCAGCATGCAATTCCCCCCGACTCGGCGAACAACAGCTTACAATTCCCGGCTACCATTAATCCCATCTCGGCGATTCCCGGCCCCGCTGTTAGCTTAATTCTGCTTCGCGACCCGCCAGCTTGCAATTCCCGCCGTTAACGTAATTCAAGCCAGCCGGAAATTATGATGCGAGCTCCTTGAGCTCGATTCCGACTGGCTGGTAGCCTGATGGCGCTGACATCATTGCACACGCGATGACGTCAGCACCGACAGCGCGAAAGTTTGAAAAAAGTTAAAGAAAAATCGGAAATGAAGGGGTGCCACTTGGGAATCGTGGCACCCCTTCATTTTGACCCCAAAACTCGGTAAAATCCAAGTAATTCGGAACGGTTGGGAGGTCTGATTAATATACAGAAAAAGAGAAGTACATATTTTTCTTCTATTTAATTTGGAACTGTGTTGGACTTGCAGAGTATCACCATTCTGATGTGACACCTTTCAGAAATGATAAAATTCTCTCCATCAGTGATTACGTGATTTTACCTACAATTGGTGGCAATGTTTCATATTAGTAGTTTTCATCCCGTTACATCCATCTATTTAGATAGCTACATGTGTGTGTGTGTGTGTGTGTGTGTGTGTGTGTGTGTGTGTGTGTGTGTGTGTGTGTGTGTGTGTGTGTGTGTGTGTGTGTGTGCGTATGTGTGTGTATTTCTGTCTCTCTCTTATATACATATACATAAATACAGAGAGAGAGAGATTGATACATGGGTCCATTATAATGTGGAGATACACATGGTCAAATCTGTGCTTTGGTGGAGTTGATTGTTGCAGATATTCTGTGCTGTGTGTTTCTTTTGGTATAGAATAGTAAAAACAATACTGTAACATTCACTTAACACATCTATGTTTTTAGCAGTGAAAGTGTGTGTGCTCTTCATAAATCACTTTCATTGCTGCGTAGTACATGTGAATATTTCCTTTAGATTAATTTACGCTGGTTTTGGTTTCTAGCATGGTGGGTGTTCTGTGTGAGATCATACTTAGTGGGTTACGGGACTTTGTCTTTATCCACACTATTGTGTGATCTGTACATTGGTATATTAAAGTAGGGAGGTATATTTTGTTTTATGTTATATTGCAAAGTGGAATTAGTGAAATTTGACATTGTAGTATAGACATTTACATCTATCTGTACATATATATATATATATATATATATATATATATATATATACCCACACACACGCACACGTACACACACACACACATACATACATATATATATATATATATATATATATATATATATATATATATATATATAAAATTGATATATGGGTGTATTTAAAATAAGAAAAACTGTCAAATTTCAACATCTGTTTTATCAACATAAACAGACGGTTGACAGGTGTGCGAGATCAACAATACCAGGGGTTGGTGAATATGCTCCATCTTCAGGGATTTGTGATCTCTGAATTAGTATATATACTTAGGGGGGGTACAGGAAGGCTTGTCCTCCTGCAATAAACACTGCTTCCAAGTTTGCATCTCCTAGGTTATGCTTCAAGCCTGCACAGTAACCTGTTTATGTTGGGAATGTTAATTTTTACAGGTTTATATTTGGGAATTTTGGTGTAGTTAAGTACACCCATGTTTTGTGTGTGTGTGTGTGTGTGTGTGTGTGTGTGTGTGTGTGTGTGTGTGTGTGTGTGTGTGTGTGTATGTGTCTATCAGATTATATGCAAATAATGATTGATAAACCAACTTACTGAAATGCTAAGTAACAGAATAACAGAATAAGTAGAAGTTAAATAAAGACTCCTCCAGGGGGCAAAGCCTATCTGCTAAATATAGCATTCTTACAGTAAATTAATGCAAACTCTTTTAGACTATTTACATTTTCATCAGCAAATAAGTATTCATGCCATATAAACAGATGAACATTTTCAGAACTTAAAAACATATCGACTATAATTACCAAGGTTTTCTGGTTAGATGCATGTAGTGTGACTCAAACCCTGCTTCTAAATTATTTATTTAACATTTATTGACCTAGAATGTCAGACTAGGACAGAGCCTATTTTCACAGCAGGCCTGGGGAGAAACGTTTCAGACACATGTCTTTAGAATGAAGAAAAAACCCAAAGCAACTGGAGGAAACCCATGCAAATGCAGGAGGACATGCAGACTCTGCACAGAAGGCACTCCTGCTGAGAATCAAACTGGAGAATCTCTTGCTGTGAGTTGACAAGTTAACCGCTGCACCACTGCACTGGTCTTGCTGCTCCTTTAATTAAACCTGTTAGTACCTTAATGTGTGTACAGCAGTACATTAAGAAATTCATGAGAATTATATTTACAGGGTGCATTTTATGATGTTTTCTAGGATTATACTGAGGGAATTTTACTGAGCTTCTCTTGCTAATTTTTGTGCCATGTAGTTCTTTATCAGTTTTAGTATACTAATCTGGCATACTTTGGTATATAGTGTTA
Organism: Protopterus annectens; assembly: GCF_019279795.1. Classification (NCBI taxonomy): domain Eukaryota; kingdom Metazoa; phylum Chordata; order Ceratodontiformes; family Protopteridae; genus Protopterus; species Protopterus annectens. The sequence continues at coordinate 352,175,398 of NC_056742.1, forward strand.
ATCGTACTTGCATAATTTTATTCCTTAGTACATGCTTTTTTGTTAACACTTGACAGTCATTGCTACTAATAAGGCTCTTCTGTCTTAGGGGCCCCCTCTTGGCTCTTCACCCTTTTGATTATTTTTCTGTTGATTCACTTATCTACCGCATCCGGGTGCAGGTGGATTCTTTTCTACATACCCTAACAAGAGGATCAAAGTGTGATGGGGATCCTTCCTGCTTTGTGGCAGTACCTTGGGTGATAGATTGTCATCTATGACCACTAACTAGGATCTTTACTATTTTAATACTCTCTAGGGCTGTTATATAATACTGGGTTGATCAGAAATAAACCTAATGCTATATCAGACTTGCTGTGTATAATCAGCTTTGTCTTCCTCATGGAGATTTCATCTGATAGCTGGTCAGAGCCTTGCCTTGAGTCTTACATCCCACAGGGTCACTGTGTAATACAGTGTCCAAGGCAGTGGAATACTGGTGGAGGAGTGGCAGTTTTGTTGTTCATCATATCCGGATCTGAAAGGGCAAAGGCTGGGAAATCTAACACTGAAGAATATGCCCCGAATGCAAGAGCGAACTTCCTCATATTCATTGTGAACCATCTGCCAGCTTACCTGGGTGCGTTTCTGTACAAGATCTTAAATCTCCTGACTGGTATAGTTCATCAGTCTTTCAGGTGGCTGTCCTAGGAGGAATTTGATGCCTGGATGAATTTCTAGCCCTAAGACAGTGCCATGAATCTTTTAGAGTTGTTAGAAAGTGTTGCCTTTGCTGAGGCAGTTCCCACTGATTAGTCAAAAGACCTAATTATCCAGCTTGGCCTTTGAACCCAGGAGTTTGTTGGTGGAGCCTGTCTCCTGGCTGGACAATTACCTGGTTGTCTTCATGGTCAGCCTTCCTCCAATTAAGCCTTATAATGTGGAGCTGATCAAACAAAGGGATTTAATGCCTATAAACTAAAACATCCTCAGCATAATCCTAAACCTGTTCCTAGATGAGTTCATTGTGTAGGGTCCAGTTAAACTGTTGTTGGCTTCTAACAATGCTAATGCTGGTGTTTTGTATCAGATCAGCTCAGTTAGTGCACAATCCTATGGATACAATATGAAGCCCACAATAGTTTAAACATGAGATGATGATGATGACTAGATTATGGCACAGGTTGAAATGAAGATGGAGTATGTCATGTCTTCTTAAGGACAGTCTTGTTTTCAATGGCCAGACAAAGCCCTCAATTGGATCTAAAAAGACTCTAATGTATCTGATCATTCAAGAGCTCTCATGTGTGTGAATGATAGGCTGTGCAGCCTGGCCTGTTTGGTTACCCATGTGAAGATTGTGTGAAGACAGATGAAGGCTGTCAGCCTAGCCAGTTAGAATTTTGGAGATAATTCTGTCATCTGTAAATATTAATGTAAACCACAGGCTTGTTGTCTTAAATGGTAAAAATAGTGCTACATGTGGAACTGGAAAAAATGTAACAACCGTGCACTCTACTGACCAAGTAAACCATGTTGTGACCCTTTGATGTTAAAACTTGAAGCCACTGAGTCTAGAGTGAGGCATCCTGCCTATTGTTTTAAGGCCAGAGTTAATGGCCAAAATTTGCATGTATAAATGTCCTTTATTGTTCTGGTTTCTGCCCAGAGGTGAAGAATGTAAATGTAGTTTCTGTTAGCCTGGGAACCTAGGGAAGTGTGAAGAATTATGTAATGTGAACCAGGAATGTGATTTTTAACAACAGAGAGAATCAGAGAGCATTAAGCATTTTTATCTTGACCATCCAACTCATCAGCACTGTATTGCTCTATATGTAACTTTATTTTAGACTTGTGTTTTCCCTTAAAAATAGCTAGAAACTAGAAAGATTAGACTAAGTGTTTTTCTGTGATGTCAAAACTGTACTACTGAATTATTTTAAGTATTTCTCTGTGATCTCTGAACTCTCGACTAGCACTGTGTAGTAAAAAGTATTGTCTTGTGTTTTGTCTATTTGTTATTAAATATTTATAAAACCTTTCAATGGTGGCTGTTTTTGCAGAGATAATTTAAGCTCTTTAGAGTACTTGCATACCTTTGGTAAAATTGTACGAAGCCACTCCTATAGTTTTAGCCCTGGGCTATACTACCAATTGGTTAATAATATTACACAGTAATAATTAGACACCCTTTTAAGAGCCTTTGCGTAGCTGATAAATATTAGTGGGTGGTGCCAGCTGGTACTACAGTATAGTCTGGGAAAAAGGGGCATAGCTGGAGAACCTGTGCCAGCCTTCCCCAGGAGTGTCTGTGTGGTTATATAAACTCATCTCAAAGTGTGTGTGTGTGTGTGTGTGTGTGTGTGTGTGTGTGTGTGTGTGTGTGTGTGTGTGTGTGTGTGTGTGTGTGTGTGTGTGTGTGTGTGAGCTACTTGGGCAGGGACACGAAGCACTGGTTGGACAAAGAGGGTGCTGGAGGTTTTAGCTTGCCCACTGGGTTGAGATCTGGACCCTATAGCTGTGTCAGTGGGGAGTCTTATTGGGGACCTGGAGAGCAAAGGAGCAACCAGCCCAGGACTGACTGTGATCTCTATGTGCTCTTAAGGGAAATTTGCACTTTACTGTGTGTGTTTGTTATCCTTTCCTCCTATATGAGATGCCACTCATTGGTGTTAGTGGTGAGGACTGAGGCCTTGATTGCTGGGCCAGGGCACGGCATCACAACCCATATAGTATATTTCCCCTGTAGAACATACGGATGCTGTATGCCATTTTGTAAGCAAGACTGGCGAGATACAATAGTCCTTTCCCCAGATTTTGTGGTTGGACATCTGTAGTGGGTTATCTTGACTTATGCTCTGTGGGTTTGATTATGTGGTTTCAGCAATGAATCCAACTTTTTGTGCCTTGGATCTTGGCCCTTTGAGGATGGGTAACTCTTGCTTAGATTCGTTAGAACTAATTTTTCTTCATATCGTTTACTATTCCATGTGTACTGAGATTTTCCAACTATATTAAAAGGAGCTTAGATTGTTTTGATCCCCATGAAACCATCTTTGAATGATACCATTTTGGAGAATTACCTTCCTGTCTTGAACCTCCAAATTTTTTTCCTGAAGTTATCAAGAAGATGATTTATGTCGATCTGCATTTATTTTTTTGGAAGTTATTGGATCCTTGGTCATTCCACTTTAAGATTTCATTCTGTCTTTGTCTTCTGACATTGTGGACCACAGGATTCTGATTAAATGGCTGAGGCTTCATTGTGGGTTATTGGGTACTGTCCTTGAGAGGTTTGTCTCTTAAACTCTCTGGAAATTCCCATTTGGATAAACCAGGTCTAAATTCTTCTAGTTTCTACCCTTAAGAATGCAGTGTGCCTCAGGTCTTGGCTGTTTTTCTGTTCAGGGAGTCCATGTACCACTTAAGATGGTTCATGGTTAGGAGCAGTATTCTCTGTCAGTCTTGTGCCACTTATATGTTACACCTGTCTTTCTCCCATTAGTCTGATGGAGTATTGCTTTGATTTCAATTTCAATTTATTGTTCAATTATTGTTTAAAACTAAGACCAAAGCTATTCTGGTATATGGAGCCATCTGTTACAACTTCATCTGGCAGAGGAAACCAAATGGAATTTGTGTCTAGATATTTAATAAAGGATTTGCATTGGATGATTACCTGACACTGAAGAACCAGTTGCAATCTGTTGTCAGAACTTCTTACTTCCATCTGAATAATATAGCTATGATCAGAAGACTTTATATATATATATATATATATATATATATATATATATATATATATATATATATATATATATATATATTTATATATAGAGTTATATAAAATCAGCTTTGGGCTCAATGTTAATAGATACTCTGATATTGTCTCACTTGGACTACTGAAGGGCCCAACATCTTGGGCTTTTGCATTATAATCAAACTTGCAGGAGATACACCTCCCAGTAGCCAGGTTGTTGATTGGCATTGCTCAAAATGCCATATCATGTCTGTAATGCATGATTTATCCTAGCTGCTGGCTGCAACCAGATGTAAATTAAAGATTCTTGCATTCACCTTCCATGCCCCACATAACCAAGAGGTGCTACATTCTTATACCCTTGCCTAACCATCCAGGTCAATGGGTGAGGAGTTAATGACTATTCCAAAGGCTCACCTTAAAACTTCTGGCAGGGTTTCATTTAGTTACCTTGCTGTGGTATAGGTTCATATGTTCATAGGTAGGTACTAGGCTATCTGCTCAAAGGCATTTATAAGCCTAACCGGAATGTGTTGGCTTTCGCCGCCCCCTTAGATTAGTTCCCTGTCCCTCTGTCCAGCAGAGCCATTGAAGTGATCCCTGGGGTAAACTTTCTGTTTCCCATCCACTCATCAAGGTTTCTCTTGAAGAGGGTTAGCGAGGAGCTCTGCCTAATGTAGATTGGAATCTTGTTCCAGAGCATGGGAAGTTTCTGGGACAAGAATCTATCCCTCCAGCACATCCTATTTATTGTTGTGGTGAGGTTTAGATCATTGGAGCATGTGGCTCGAGGCGATATGGTTTTCTTTAGGTGGAGCATGTCCATCAATTCTGGGTTGGACATGGCCTTGTATGTCAGGCAGAGATCACCTCTGAATAGGTGATATGCAACTGAATACAGCTGGAGTTTCTTCAGTCGAGCTGCATAGGGCATCTGCTTGAGGCCAGTGATCCTCTTGGTGAGGTACTTCTGTGGTCTTTCCAGTTGTTGCAGGTGACTTGTAAGGCACATCCCAAATGGAGCATTGTACTCTATGATGGGTCTGATGAGTGATGCATAGAGGGGCCCAATGACTCATTTAGATCTGGATGCACACCCTTTTGTGATTAGGTGGGCCACATAGAAGGATTTTCTCACCACTTTGGCAATGTGATTATCAATGGAGAGGTTACTATCTACTTGGGTCCCCAGATCCCTTATTACGTCTTCTATATTTAGGGGGCTACCACTTATGTGGTAGTTTGTGGGTACTTTGTTTTTTTCAAAGGGGATGACTATGCACTTTTTGGCATTTAGATTGAGACCATAGTTTTGACACCAGGAATCTGTCTCAGTGAGACCCTTTTGAAGGATGTCTGTGTCAGCCGGAGAGTCAATTATAGCCCCTAGTTTGCAGTCGTCTGTGAACTTCATCGGCCATAGTCCTCCTGTGCTTGCCTGTACCTTTGAAAAGTATATGCCGAAGAGGAGGGTCTTAGGACTGAGCCCTGGGGAACGCAACTTGTAACCGGTTTAGAGTCAGACCTAGCTCCTGCAATACTTACCATGTGGGTTCTGTCCATGAGCCAGTTGGCAACCCATCTCATGACATAGGGGTTTATGTTCAGGCTGGTGAGCTTGTCTATAATACCTGAGTGGGGAATGGTGTTGAAAGCCTTTGCAAGGTCTAGGTAGGCTGTGTGGACCACCTTTCCCTCATCTATAGCCTTGGCAACTGTCTCAAAGAAGTCCACCAGGTTTAGGAGGCATGATCTGACCTTAACAAAGCCGAACTGGGTAGGGTCCAGTGTTTGAAGGTTTCCAATGTCTCTGTTAATTAGATCCATGATGATATGCTCCATAGCTTTACAGACCAAGCTAGTCAGGCGATAATTCCTGGGGTCCATTTTGCTCCTCCTTTGTGGAGTGGAATAACCGTTGCTGTGCGCCACTCTGTGGGCACGTAGCCTGTGGAGAGGCTGAGTTTAAACAGTGTGTTTAGGTGAGGAGTTAGTTCATCTTTGAGCTCATGTAGGACGCAGCCTGGGACACCGTCTGGTCCCATTGATGCGGTGATTTTGGCTTGGAGAGGGCTGTTTTAACCTGAGTGACTGTGATTTCAGGGGCACTACATTATTCTGGTATAGTTATGGGCCCTTTTGGGGGTGAGAGGGGGGTGAAGTTTGCACTGAACCTGTCTGCCAGGATGTTGGCTATATCGGTCAGTTCAGTGTATTTTGTGCCATTCTGCACTAACTCCGAGCAGATCTGAGAATTGCCACTTAGATTCTTGACATAGCTAAAGAATGCCTTGTGGTTATTTTTGGAACCCATGGCAATTTTTATTTTGAAGCTAGCCTTGGATGATTTTATGAGGGAATGTAGTTTCTTGCTGATACTGATCAGGGATGTCTTTCCTTCTTGGGATTTTACTCTTTTCTGTACTAGTTTCCTCCTTCTATTGTATAGCTTGTTTATGGCAGGGGTCCACCAGACTGGTTTCCTTTTCTTGGAGGAGTGAGTCTTGGTTTTGCTTGGGATGGCACGATCCATGCATTCTTGTAGGTGCCCATAGAGTGCATTAGTAAAGGATTTTGCAGCTTGGACAGCGTTATCCTTTAGCATGGGGGCTTTGAAACTTCCCACCTCGGTCTTAAGTAACGTGAAGTTTGCTTTTGAAAAGCTTTTCACAGTGGTTTCTTTGATTGGGGGTGGTGGCGGAATGTGGATATCCAGAGTGATCAGTTTATGGTCAGATCTAACCAGCGAGGGGTTGACCTCCAGTGTAGAACACTGGTTGCCCATGCTGGTGATGGCCAGGTCGAATATGTTCTCACCTGTGGTGTGGGTGTTGACCAGTTGATCCAGGGCATTTGAGTTGATAAATTCTAGGAAATGTTGGGCAAGGGAGTTTGTACTTGAGTAGCTCTCCCAGTTAATGTTTGGGTAATTGAAATCACCCAATATCAGGGTGTTTGGTAGGACCTTTATGTTTCCCAGTGTTTCCAGGAATGTGGAGTGGGGGTCCTGGGACATGGTGGGTATCACACATTTAGAAGTCTAGCATTGCTAGATTTTTCTTTTTGTGTTTTTTAACCAGTTGATTATCTGTGTGACCTTTTACTCTTTGTTTTTAGTTTGCTGTGGTCCTGGGGAATCACCTAACTTAGCTGATTTGTGTATGTGAGATGACGTCTGCCTTTAAACATTTCCTGTATTATCATCTGCGTAGAAGAGTCTTGCAAGCTGACAGGCTCAGCTCTGTCTTCTAGAATTTTACATTGTTAGTGGCAGTTTTTATTATTTTTAAATACATCATTTGCTATGTTTATTAATGGTAGCTACAGAGCAGAGACTTTCCTTGTACTGTTCCTTGTTTTTATTGTACAATGCCAAGGTGCAAGCATTTACATACATTTAAATAAAGAAGCAAAATCCCCTTTTGTACTAAACTAAACTAGTATAAACAACCACTCCTCATTGCAGCAACAGTATATACCCCCAAACAGAACACAAGCATTTTACAAATTTTTAACTTAATCATACCAAGAAGCAGCTTTGTGCTACAACACAGCATGGCACAATTATTTGAGCCCCAGTTCTTCGAAAGTCCTTGACAAGGGACAAAACTGCTGACTTTGGTTTCCTGTGGGGCAAACCCTCACATTCTCTATGCGGGAAGTTTTGCATCCCCTTGCACCCCTTTAATTAATGTAATCCTTTCTAGAATAGCAGCATCTCAAAGAAAGTTAGAGACTTTAAAAAACAGGACCTTGAAAGAACTGTGACTCATAGAATTATATTGGTACCACTGCAACAGCTGACTGTTTAATTCAGACCTCAGATATATACTGTTTCCTTTCATTTTGTTAAGCAGCCTTTTATTTGGGTTTTGATATCTCACCAAAGATTTATCAGAACTTGATTTAGTGATCCTGGTTCACGGAGTCCTAGAATGGGGAAGATAAGGCTTGAACCCATAGGACCTGTGGTAGCTCTTAGACTGGAGTTTCACTAAGTTGGTTTTGACAAATCATTGTTTGCTCCCTGCTTCATCTTACAGCCTTGCTGCCTAGTGCTCTATGTCCATGCCAGGCCTGTCAACCTCTCTGCTCTCCCAGAGACTTACTCTGATGCAGGCAGAACTGGTACTGGATCCTATGGAAGCCTGGGAGTCTTGTCAATCCCCTTCAGTCAAGGGTATTTTAGCTTGGGCCTACTTGTTACTCCCCCCTCCCAGTGAAGTGTCATGGTTACATCCATAAAGGAGGTGTGCAATAGGTGGGGTGTGACATATCACCCTGCCTTCACTGCAGTTCAGCTATGCTCACCATCCTTTTCACCTCCTTGCACTATGTCCCCTCATTTTGACGTCCCCACAGTCTACCAAGAATCATTGCAGGGAATGATCATGTAGCCACACTCAGCCCCAAATACCCATGTCTCCCCTGCCACTCCATCAGTCATCTGAGTCAAGTCATCAAACCTGGATTGGCTGAGCTGTAGTCAGGGCTTTATCCTGACAAAGCATGATTTGAGAAAAAGAAATCTAACCTCATGTATGTGTGTGTGTGTGTGTGTCTATGTGCATGTTTATGTGTACATAAACACATATATATAGTTTTACATACAATTGTTTAGACTTTTGTAAATGCACCTCCTTTGTGCTTCCTTAGCAGGCCATACCAACAGTGGTCCACTAAGTGCTCCTAGTGGCTGAAATGTAGCTTTGTAAGTATAAACATGTGTGTGTCTCACTCTCTTGTTTCTTTACTTGGCAACCATTCCAAGGTATCTGCTTGGTCTCAAGAGATCAAAGAGAGACAATTAGCATACAAGATAGTTTGATAAATAAATACCACTGGTTTGACCCCTTCTTTAAAAAAACAAACAAAACAACCAACAAATATGCAAAGGTCTGTAATCAGACAATTGTAATGGATAAGCTATGGGGCAGGGATAAACACTACAGCCTCAACATAACATAACAAGTATAATTAAGTAGGTTCTGCGAGTGTATATGTCTGTGTCGGTTCTACATGCGCTCAGAAATATCTAGTCTGTGGTTGTGCAGTAAAAAATGGAATATTTCTAAACTGTATGTTGAGAAAACTTAAGATCAAAAATGAAAGTATCTTAAAGAATATCATGGAGTGTATTTGGTTTTTACTAAATGGTATGTCACCTAACAAAGTCTGCATCTGTGAATGGATGAACACATTTCAAAAGTCTAACTAGATGTTACTTTACTCTTGCACTGGTTAGTAATGTTCAGATTTCTTGCAAGCATGAATTCTGGTGAACATATTTTATAAGATTAAGAAACTCTGCCAGGAATTTCACTCATACAGGACTGGATGCAACCTCATCTGTAATGTGTTTCACTGCCACCCCTTCCCATGAATGAGAACTTAGTCACCCACATTATGTTCTTAGTTACTTATTGCATGTCGAGTTTTGCGAGTGATGCCTTAAAAATCAAGCTTTAATGATCATATTCACCATATCGTTGTCAGTAATTGATATAAGCATCTGAAAATACCGGTAAAATTAAACCATTATGTTTGTGAAATAGTTTATAAACTCTTTCTTAAAACTTCTGATGGCTTATTGTGCACGGACACCTTCTGTTATTGCTTGAATATTTACCTTTTAAAAATTAAATTTCAGATTCAGTATTTAATACTTAAAGGAAAATTACTTACCAAATGGTTTAATTTCTCCAGTTAAGAAAGGCATACCAAAAACAAAGGCAAGATCATCCCCATGATCAGATTTTACAAAGTCTGGTCTCCTGTCTCCAAATATACTGGGGCGGTGCTGGAACTCATAAAAATATACTGGGTAACCAGCATCTTAAAGAAAGAAAAAGTCATTATTCAAAACATAATAGTGGAGCATAAAACTACATTGAACATCAGCAATAAGATCTACAGTAACAAATGTGTTTACATACAAGACATGGATATGACAGCATTTGGCTTTGTTATACTGGACTCTTAGATGACCTGTCTTCATACAGCTGAATCACATTATTGCTGCCGTATTTTTTTAAGATATTTTTACTTGCATGTTCTCCCCTGTCTTCTAACAAAGATATTTACTGGAACTACTTTAGACTAGCTATTTCTACTGTATTGAGCCTTTACTGACCATTAACCATATATCATCCTATTTTTTTGTATTTGTCTAACCTGAGAAGATGTGACATTACATTATGTCAAACACTTCAATGCGATATTTATAGTTAGAGCTATTAATTATAGCTCACTTCTTATGGTCTTGACTACTTTTACCCCACATAAGCCAAATAACAGGCAAGCATTGAGCTTTTGAACATATTTTCCTAGTGGAGAAAAAAATTAATTGTTTTCCTGTTTGGTAGTGTTCTGACTATTTGTATTTTCTTCTGCATATTTATCATAAGATCCACTGCTGTCATTGTATTGTTGTATCAAAGACACTAATGTTTTCCCTTTTGCCTGCTTTCTTTTGAAGACTTACTGCTTGCATTACATCTTAAAGTAATGTTTGCAGAATATTAGATGTAAGTTATATGAATACTGCAAAATTTCTTTTGCTAATAAAAAGGTCACTCTATGTCCAGTCATATCACTCAAATGGTCCTATTTCGTCTCATATTTCTGTTACAGTTAGTCAACAATTCTAGACATTAAGGTTTCATAGCTATGGTTCAGAATTGCATGTTGAAGCAATGTCTTTTGTATTATTATCTATTTTAAATGAATTAGAATAATTAAACATTGCCCTGATTTTGGTCCTTTGACCCCCTTCCCCACCATTATTTTGGCTTTATCCAGAATTCTTGAATAAAAAAAAAGTTTAGAGGTTTGTGACAGATTCCACTGCATTAAAGTACCATGGCATGTTGGATCTATATTAAATATTCGAACGCTTAATTGTTCAAATCACTAAAGATCGAACTTTAGTGATCAAACGTTCAAATGTTTGAATATTTAAAAAAAAATTAAAAAAGAAAAAACAAAATGTAAAGTGTTTAAGCAGGGGGGCAAGCCACCCTGCACCCCCCACACCTCCCGCTACTTAAATATACAAACTCCGAGATTGCACTTCAGTGCACTACAGTGCAGAAATGGAAATTTTCCATTTCCTACACTGTAGCGCTATGTTGGATTTGGTATATTTAACTAGCGGGGGGTGTGGGAGATGCAAAGGGGCTTGCCCCCCTGCTTACACCCTTTACTTTTTCTTTTTTTTTTTTGTTTTATTTTATTTTTTTTAATTTTTAAAAATATTTGAACATTTGAACGTTCAATCACTAAAGTTCGATCTTTAGTGATTTGAATGTTTAAGCATTCAAATATTTAATATAGAACTGGCATGTTGTGGTATAAATATTATTGTAGTTGCTAAAAGTGATCTGTAATGTGAATACTTACATAACTGCTTTTGTTGTCATTTCTGTTTCTAGTATATAAAATCTTTCAAGCCCATCAAGTTACCATCATTGCTTCAATATTTTCAATGCACTTTTATTTGGGATGTTATGTTAAAAAAACTAGTGTATTTGTGATGATATGGGTAAGTGCCAGCATAGCCAGCTGGAGTTTTGTAAAGAATGATATGTCCTGTGAATATCAAACTGATTTGTAGAAGATGCTTGTGTTACAAATGTATTACAACTGTATGTTACTTGTATATTTTATTTATGTATTTTACATTTGTTGGCCGGGCTAGTCTAGCTGGATATATGTCCATATTCAGTACAGGCCCGGGGAGAAAAGCTCCACATAAAAAAAAAAAAAAACAAGAACAAACAGAACATTACAACATCAGTTACATTGTTTTTAGAAGGATATGGAAGACTCCCAGATCAAAGTTATAGTTGTGGCACAGGAGAACGAATAGTTATAAACAAGATTGGGAGAATTATTTAAGGGCAGTGATGTCATCTATAAGGCAGTGACATGTTCATGCAGTCTTTCCTGGGTACAATAAATCTAACTTGGAAGGTAGTGGTCTTAAAGTAGCTATAAAGTGAGTAGTAATTAGTGCATAACCTAGGATAACAGAAAGAGAAATCTTAGTCTGGGTCAGTACAAGGACATAGCCAGTGGGTTGTAAGGTATAATTTGAGTTTCTTTTTGAATAGTGCAGTTAAAGAAAGAGATGTGAGTTCACCAGGAAGTAGGTTCCAGTTTTTTCCCACAGTGTTAGAGAAAAGCGAATATCCTGCTTTATTGTTGGGTTTTTGTCTAGATACCAGTAGTTTATTTGCTGAGCATAGGTTTGTAAGATTTTTATATGGGCTGATTAGACTCCTGAGAATTTTTGTGTTATCTGGATGATAAATGGTTTTACAGGCAATAATCAGTTGGTGGAATAGAATTTGATTATGCAGTTCCAGCCAACCCAGTTGTTTCAGATTTTGGCAGTGGTGGGTTCTGAAAGGGGAGCCGGGAGCAAATCTGGCAATGTTATTGTAGGAGATTGCCAGCTTGTTGAGGTTGCTTTTAGATAGATTAGTGTATATAGGAGAGGCATATACGAGAGTTGAAATAAGATAGGTGTGGGCAATAGTAATTCTAGCTAAGGGAGTGAGGAAGGGTTTAATTTTATAGAGGGAGCCTAGTTTTCTGTTAACTGATGTTATTGTCATGTTGATATGAGTATCATACTTAAGGTTGTGGTCAATAGTTACTCCTAAGAGTTTGGTGGTAGTGTCAGGAGATATGACTGTGCCATTATTAGATGTGATAATTAAGTCAATTGGGGTGGACTTTTGTGTGGGAGTAAAGAGCAATAGTTTAGTCTTTTTGGGGTTAAGGAGGAGACAATGCTGTAAGAACCATTTTTCAACTAATTCAAAGACATTTTGGGGGAGGAACTGCAGTTCAGATGGACCTGTAGCTGAGCATATTAAGGTGGAGTCATCTGCATATTGTATATATGTAGCTTGGGGGATATTTATAGTTAGATCATTTATAAAGAGGGGGAATAGAAGAGGGCCCAGTATAGAACCTTGGAGTACACCAAGGGTGACAGGAAGGTGGGTGAATAGACTATTATCCCAAAGCACTGCCTGTTACCTGTTATATAAGTAGGACTTGAACCATTCTAGCGCTTGAGTATCAAGTGAGAGGGACTTTAAAATATTCAACAGTAACTGATGGTTAACCATGTCGAATGCTCTATAAAGATTGCAGAGGACAGGGTGTTATTGTTACGGTTTTTGTTAATGTGGTCAGAAAATGATAGGAGGGCAGTAGTGGTGCTATGGAAAGGTCTAAAGCCATGCTGAGAATTAGCTAATAGTCTATTTTGCTATTTTGTAGAAGGTGGTCTAACAGTTGATGGTGAATGCATTTTTCCATGATTTTAGCTAAGGGAGAGAGTAGTGCAATTGGGCAAAAGTTAGACAGTTCTGTTGAGTTGCCACCTTTGTGTAGGGGGATTATATGGGAGATTTTCCAGATGGATGGGATGGTACCTTCTGTTATGGCTCTATTTATTAAGATTGAAATAGGGTAGGCAATAACCTTAGCTGCTATTTGCAGATATTTAGCAGGTAAGAGGTCAGCAGAGGGGGTAGATGGTTTGAGGTTTTGGAGAAGGGTACAGATGAAGGATTTAGGCACAGGTTATAGTTGGAATGTAGGTGGTGAGTTAGTTGAGGAGGAGGGAAGATTAGAGGATACAGGAGGTAGAGAGTATTAGCAAGTGACTGGATGGCTTCAGTAAAGAAGATATTAAAGGTATCACCAATTTTTTTTGGGAGTCTCTTGGGTTATTCCTGATGGGGTTGGTGTCTTAGAGTTTCCTGGATGAAGGAGTCTATTGATACCTGATCAGAATTTTTGCTGTCTATGTTGATTGGTCTTTTGAAGTTGAAAGTAGAAGTTTCTTTTATCTAGTAGTATTGATGGTTTAGTAGAATTTCTAATCTGTTTAAATTTTAAATGATCAGATGGGTCTTTAGTAGTATGCCATTTAGCCCAAATTTGTTTCTTAGTAGAGGTTTTTGCTTAGTTTCCTTTGTCAGCCATGGATCAGTTTTTGTACTGTTCCTAAGAGTACAAGAAGGGGCATGGTAGTCCAGAATTTTGAGGAACTTAGAATTGAAGTACGTCACCTCTTCCTCTAGCTGGAGGTGTTTTAGGGGTGACCAATCGCACACACTAAGTTCATTTTTGGAAGCAGTCAGGGTTAAAATATTTATTAGAGCGAGTAGTTCTATAAGTTGCAGAATAGGTAATATTACTCTTTTTTTAAGTATGCAAGTTAGTGAGTGATCACTAATGTCATCTGGCAGTATGCCTGTCATATATGATTGGGACTGAGTATTTATTAGAATCCAGTCTAAGGTGCTTTCTTTATGGGTAGGTTTATGGATTCTGGTGGGTGAGGTGATAGTTTGGGAGAAGCCATGTAGGTTTATGTGGTTAGTTGGGTTATCAGTATTACAGGTTTTCCAGTCTATATTAAAGTCGCGTAGGACTATGTTTTCTTCTGGATAGTTTGTGGAAAGCCAGCTAAGGGTATTTTCTAGGGAGATGATGTTATTACCTGGAGGAATACAGGAGCATATAATATAGATGGACTTACAAGTGTTTAGTTGTAGCTTAGTGATAAGAATTTCAGTATTGATATCAGATGGTGGTTTGTTATCTAGTAGACTAACATGGAACCCTGGTTTATATATTATGGCTACGTCCCCACCCTTCTTGTTAAGGCGATCCAATCTTAAAATACTGTATCCTGGAGGGGTGATTTCATAGTTTTGAGTTGCAGGTTTTAACCGTGTTTCGGTTAGGCATAGGATGTCAAAGTCATGTACATCCAGTAATGTATGAAGGTGAGTCACTTTATTATTTACACTTCATATATTTAGGTGAGCTATGAAGAGGGAGTTATGAGGCCTTGTAGGGGTGTGAAAGATTGAGGGAGAGGGTCTAACTGGGTTAGCAGGACTATTGTTGGTATCGTTAGCAGGACTATTATTGGTAGGACCAGGACTGGGATGAATGTCTCCATCCAATAGGAGGTGTTGGTGTAGTCTGTATGTGTGAATTAGGGAATGATTCAATATGTTATGGGTTCTCTTGACTTGGTGGTTTATAGGTAATATGGATAACTCTATGATACTCTGGGAGGAGATGGTTGTAGATGTAATGTTGATGTGTTTAAGAGTGGCTGAAAAAGCTGGTAGGGATGTTTGTTTAGTGGGCTGATGAAAATTAGAGTAGCTAAGATGTTCATAGGCTGTTAGGATACAGGGAAGAAAAAGGAAAGGCAGAAGTAGGAAGAGGAGTACGGGTTTGAGGTATACTGATATGGGCGGAATAGGCATTGCGATGAAGGTGAAAGTAGAGAGGGAAGAGATGAAGTATGTTATAAAGTGGGAAGAGGGATGAAAGTGGAGGGAATACCTGTAATGAGATGTGGGTTGGGATTGGATAGTGGGGCTGTGGGAGTGGTTAGAGAGGTATAAGGCTAGGAGCACTGGGGGTGAGTGGGAATTGGGGGTAGGATAGGGGAGCGGAGTGAGCCCACAGGGTGAATGGAATGGTATCAGATAAGTAAGTATGTGAGTTCAGAAAGAACAATCAATGGATTGTTAATTCCTGTGAGGGTACTATCAGGTAAGAAGAAACCCCAAGGGAGCACTACAATAGGGGATCCAGGGAGCCCTTGTGAGGAAAGGGTGGTTGATAGGGGAGATGTAAATGTAATCTACAACAGCACAGCTGTATTTTAAGTTTAGCTAGCAGAGATAGGGTAAGAAGGTTGGGGAATACACTTAGTGAAGGTAGCAACCTAGGGGAGTAAAGTAAATTCAGCAGAAGCGGCTGTTGTAGAAATTTTGAAAAGATCTATCAAAGACCTTTTTATATAACACGCACTTCCTTGTTCCCTTTGATACTAGGACTCTGAGCTGCCTTAGATTAGGTAAAGGTGAAAGGTTTTGATTGTGAGGGGTCCTTGTTCTCTGGCCAGGAGGTCTCTCTGCTGCACAGTACAGAACAGAGGGATGGAGAGCTGTATATATGGAAAAGAGGGGGAGAAATAAGAACAGGTCAGCATAACATTTAAGCAGTAACAAGCTTCAAAAATAAGGGTAGAACCACAGACAATTATGTCATTTGCAGTACAAGGATGTTAATCTACACATATTCAGATTGGTATAAAAGTAATGAAGCAGTATAGGGCTACATGTGAAACGGCATAACACAACATTACAGCATACTCAGAGAAAGGAACAAAAACTGAGAATATAAAAACACTTAATCCAACAATACGCTAGGTAAAAGCACCTAACAACTATAGCAGCTATGATTCACAGCAGCCGCATTAGATACAGCATGATTCATCAGTATTTAAAATAGGCTCTGAAGATTAAAATGTTTGGGGGAGGCAAATTCACACATACAGCCTTGCGCAGCTTTTAATTTTGAAAATTATCCAGCTCTAAGGAGCTACATCAGCTATTTACTGCAGACTAAATACAGACTATATACATATTAGTAATTCCGGCTCTTATGGGCTACAACAGCCGTTATGTCAGTAAAAATAGATTTCTCCAGATCCTGTGAGCTACAACAGCCATTAAGCCAATAAAAACAGTTCACTACAGTTCTGGTGAGCTACAAAAGCCGTTAAGCCAGTAAAAATAGATTGCTACAGATCTATGGGAGTCCCTCAACTATGGGAATGTTTAATGGAAGTCGAGGGGCCATTGTAGCATAAGTACGTATGGAGATAAGGAATTAACACCGAATACCGCCAGGTAGAGGTTTGGTCCTTACAGCAGTAAACACAAAAGCTAAATACAGCCAGTTTAAAAGCTGAGAAGATGCACACTACATTAAAAATATAAAGGGAGGTTACAAGCTAATAACAGCAGTGGACAGAGGGTTAGAAAGTGTCACTCGTGGCCTGAGCAGAGTTCTAAAGCCGAATATCATGATTTGTAACACTCTACCATTGCAAGGGATTCTGTCAAAGGAGAAGCGCCAGTTACTAGATGCAAGGGTCATATTTAGTGAAATACAGCCCTGGACTGGGAGGAACAATACTTTGCAGTATAAAATGAGCTGGAAAAGAGCAGTAATATCCCCAAAAGAGCAGTAATATCCCCTAGAATGCAGGCAATCACCTATTACACGCTAAAGAGCGGTCGGTGTAGGCGAGCACGCAGATAACACTGATAACCAACAATGTCAGGCTAAATTAACTCTTGTTTTTACTGATAACCAGCTGTGTCAGGCTAAATTAATGCTTGTTTTTACAACACATACCTGAAACAATGATGAAGTGTACTGAACCAACAGTTAGTACAAAAGCAGAGGAGTTTCACACAATTTCAGGACAATGTTCAGGATAATACATTAAAATATCACTCACTCAAGGCAGCGAGTTAGTGTGCAACACTTCCACATGGGAAGCGCAGTTACAAAAAGCCATTATAAGCAATTCGGGATACAACAGTAGACTATTGCTCACTCAAGGAAGCAAGATAATGTGCAAACACCTCCACATGGGAAGCGAAGTAACACCAAGCAGATAAGAGTACAAATAGGTTGTTCACCAATAAAATAAAACAGTGCATTATTCGCTGTTGTAAGAATTAACAAACACTTTCTACTCATGTTAGTCGATGTTGCACCAAACAGGAAATACACTCAATAGCAGCAGTTGAAATTAACTTACAATGATTGAGACACTAGGGACAGGAGCACACAGCAGCCAGGGCAATTATTTCATGTAAGAAAGACGGCACCTCATCAGGCAGCACAGCTCTATAGGTTTAGAACAGGATGTGAAGTAAGAGGGGGATGTAGGGGCAGGTATGGCTTGGGAGGGGCTAAAGCTCCAAAGGAGAAGAGAATATCGGGGGGTTACAGAGAATGAATGTTGGAGAGAAAGAGAAGGGAGAAGGTAGTAAGGGAGGTAAAGGATAAGGGACAGTAAAGGGGTAACAGAGGAAGTGTGGATGAAAGGGCAGAACAGGAGAAAACACTGTATGTCAGATAAGTAAGTATGTGAGTTCAGAAAGAACAATTGATGGATTGCTAATTCCTGTGAGAGTACTATCAGGTAAGAAGAAACCCCAAGGGAGCACTACAATAGGGGATCCCATGGAGCCCTTGTGAGGAAAGGGTGGTTGATAGGGGAGATGTAAATGTAATCTACTACAGCACAGCTGTATTTTAAGTTTAGCTAGCAGAGAGATAGGGTAAGAAGGTTGGGAGATACACTTAGTGAAGGTGGCAGCATAGGGGAGTAAAGTAAATTCAGCAGAAGTGACTGTTGTGAGAGAGATAGTGAGGAAATAGGGGTGGGAGTCTCAGGTTATTAGAATATGGGAGGCTGTGTAGGAGGAGAAGGTTTAGTTGCTATAGGTTAAGATGGGCCTGGCTGCTGAGCATTTGGGTAGATCGTTTATGAAATACAGTTGTAGAAATTTAGAAAAGATCTATCAAAGACCTTTTTATATAACACATACTTTCTTGTTCCCTTTAATATTAGGACTTTGAGCCACCTTAGATTAGGTAAAGGTGGAAGGTTTTGATTGTGAGGGGTCCTTGTTCTCTGGGCAGGAGGTTTCTATGCTACACAGTACATAATTAAGGGATGGAGAGTTCCTTGTTCCCTTTGATGCTAGGACTCTGAGCTGCCTTAGATTAGATAAAGGTGGAAGGTTTTGATTGTGAGGGGTCCTTGTTCTCTAGGCAGGAGATCTCTATGCTGCACAGTACAGAATAGAGGGATGGAGAGAATGATTGAGATGCTAGGGCCAGGAGCACACAGCAGCCAGGGAGAGTATTCCAGGTAAGAAAGATGTGTACAGATGGTTGTGCTGAAAATGTGCTTGCGAGGTTTGCTTGTGTTAAAAAGTATCAGCAGTGCATCCTGCTGAAATGAAAAGAAATGTACATGATTTATTGCAACTGAATTAAATGCATATGTCTTAACAGAGGACACCAAGACAGCAAAGGCTAATGTAAATGAGCTGTTAAATCTTTAAAAAGCACCCCACAGTGCTGGATAGGACCAGAGATGCTGGGTCTGGGAAACAGCCTTTGTCTATTAGCTTAGTGAAAAGAGGAGAGGCCCCAAGCACTGCCATAAACATTTGGATGTGTATTGTGGCTGTTTGTGCTAAATTCCTGTCTCAGCTTCAAAGGGGAATACTGTGAGAACCTAGAGTCAGGTGTCCAGATGAAGTCATTCTGTCAACTGTCTTGGAAATTATATTTTAGATATTAAAAAGAGAAATCTCAGCTTATTGAGTATTCTGTTTGAGAAGCCTGAATAGAAAAACCCTCACCCACAGCATCTTGCCGTGTGGTAGTAAGTAACTTAACTAGGGAACAGTAATTTGTTTAGATTAGTCAAGAATATAGTAAAGTTTAGTTCAGAGTGTTTTTCTTTATTTGTATGAGCCTGTCCATCAATGTTAATTTCAATATTTTCTGTGATTTGAACTCTGTGGTTTACTGTAAATATATATTCAATATTTTCATGTTCTTTTATAATTTATTATTAATATATATTTAAAATTCTTATTGTGACTGGTCCTTGCAGAAAGTATCTAACCTATAAATATTTATTTGGTGACACTGTGTGGGTCATTCCAGAAGGCCTAGTCCTGTTGGTGAACTACTACCATTTGTATTAGTATTAATATTACCCAGTATAATTGGGCACCCTTTGTTAAGGGCCTTAGAGCAGCTGATTGGAGAGTGTCTGGTGGTGGTGATAACTACCTTATAGTCTGGGCAGAAGGGGTCAGAGCTAGTAAACCTGTTCCAGCCTTTCCCAGGTGTGTGTGTGTGTGTGTGTTTGTGTGCAAATCAAATCTTTCAGTGTGTGTGTGTCAGCTACTTGGAGCAGGGACATGAAGCTCTGAGTTTACAGAAAGGGTGCTGGAGGACTTGGCTTAGACACTCAGCTGAGGACCTAACCCTACAGCTGTACCACTGGGGAGTCTTATTGTGGACATGGAGGGAGAGATCCAGACCCCGGGCTGAATGTGCTCCCTGTGTACTCTTAACTGACATTGTACTTAATACAGAGAGGTCTGCATCTGGAAAAACTGAGTGCAACGATTTGTAATGCAAGTGCATGTCCCTCTCCAGTGTCAGTGGTGAGGATTCAGGCTCCTTGATTACTGGCCTAGCATGGGAACGTCACATATTGGTGGCCATCACATATTGGTAGCAGTGGTGAGCATTAGAGTATTTTATACATACACACACACACGCAAACATGCACACATGCACACATGCACACACACACACACACACACACACACACACACACACACACACACACACACACACACACACACACACACACACACACACACACACAACGCTGTTAGAAAAGAATGACTGTAAATCCTTTATTGTCCTGTGAATCATTTCTGATTTATTTATTATTTACCTTCAGGTAATATATGTTACATTATAAATCTCACATTAAGTCTGGGGTCCATTCTTAAATAATTAAGCAAGCATTTTGTTCTTATGGTGTGACTACTACACATACACTGAAGTATAGATTACCCTAAAAAGAATGATCTGTGTTCAGATTTCAAGACTTCATTGCAGCCAGGGAATATTTTAATTATGCTGGAATCATTTCTTAGTGTGGTTATCAAGAGAATCTAGTACTGTCAGCACTCACATACCCACAGTGAGTTGCTTGCCCTAATGATGACACTTGGGATGTTCTCCTCATTGATCCCTTCCAAGGAATAAGGATGTTTAAAGTGTTCATTGAGATTACAGTAAGAATGATTTATGAACAAAAATCCTCATATGTAAACTGATTACAAATGATTAATACCTACCTGGAGCAAAACATATAGAAGTTTATTGCTTTTTGCAGGGGTCACCCTCTCTACAATATCATATGTGGGACTTTATCCCCTTTACTCTCAGCTTGTTTATATTAACTTCATGGTGGAATTACCTGGGGTGGGAGGAGAAATACTCTAACAGGATCTAGATAGTATATGCATGAACCAGATCTCTTAGGTTAGGTATAATCTAACCTATAAAGTCCAAGGCTCCAGTAACACAAAGCAGCAATAAAGGCAGTCCAACGTTCTTCCGCTTAATTGGGTTTAAACCATTCTCGGGTCTGCAAAGTCTGCTCTTCACTTTTTCCCTTAGAACTGATCTAGTTCTCATAATAAACACCCTATTCCTACTCTAAAGCCTGGCACTTGCTCACTAAAGCAATTATATAGGTCAGCACTAAAAAATTAAAAGCACTACACCCTCACAAACTCACCTTCAGTACCTTGTTCCCCACTGGCCTTTTTTTTCAATTATAAAGGAATTCCCAGTACTATTCTAGCATGTCCAAAGGTCAGTTGTCAATCTTCTCTCCGGTCCAGCTGGTGAATCTGGGAATCTTGAGGCAATGTTACAACTGCCTCATGTACACAGACAACCCTCTCCTCCTCCCAACAAATTCCAACACATGTGAGAGATGCAACCATATAGCCAAACTGGAGGCTAAGCTCTCTCAACTCAGTACTGGCATAACCAGTCAGGAGGAGAAGGAAACCACACTCACTACAATTCCAGTCTCACATAGACCTACCACAACAGCAAACCAAGCACATAAACACACAAAAACATACTCGGAGGCTCTAAATAAAAATCTACCTAAGCAGCAGAGACCTCCAAAGCAGACACCCAAGCAACCGCTACCCCAAAACAAAACACGTGCAACACATAGCTCACAAAGCCAGTGTGCTGAACTGTCACAGCCCTTAAGGCTAAACAACACACCTGATACACTTGTAATAGGTGACTCTATCGTCAGGCACACTGATGTCCCGCTCACCAGGTTGAACAAGGAGAAGGTCACAGTGAGCTACCTATTGGGCGCTAGGATACTCCACATAACACAAGCACTCAGGTCTCTCCAAGGCAAGTACAAATATGACTCAGTCATTGTCCATGCTGGTGTGAATGACCTGAGGCATTACCTCCCTGGACTACATGAAAAGAGACATAGAGGAGCTCTCTGAGCATGTAGCCCAGGCTGGTATGACCCTAACCTTGAGTAGCATCTTACCCTCACCAAGAATGATGCCACAATATGAAGACAAGATGATCAATTTCAACAATTGGCTTAAGTATTGGTGTCATTTAAAGGGGATCAAATGCTTGTCAGCCTGGGATGACATGCTTGACAAGCCACGATGCTTCGCTAGGGACGGCTTGCACCTGTCACTCCTGGGCTTTCGGATATTGGCAAAGGCTCTTGCCACCCCCATAGTGCCTTTTCTAGGCAAGGCTCAAAAAACAAACCCACCTCAATAGGTATCACAAGGGGTAAGAAACTAAGAGTAATGCTACTCAACGCCAGAAGTCTAAACCTCAAGATGCATGCACTCGAAACTCTCCTTAGCATGGAGAACATTGATATCTGTGCAGTAACAGAAACCTGGTTCAAGGCTCCCAACAGCACCCCAGCACTACCAGGTTATACCTCATACCATGCTTTTCGGCCCCAAAACTTGGACCGAACCACAAAAGGAGGGGGAGTATCAATATTCGTCAAAGATACCCACACCTCCAGGTTGGTGGCACACGAAGCATCAGAGACTATCCATGTGCAACTAACAGTGGGTAAAACTGCCTTCCAGTTTATAGCCTGCTACAGAACACCCTCTCAAACCCAGGAACCCCACTCGGCCTTCCTGAGAACACTGGAAAATATGAAGGTATCTCCAAACACCATTATATTGGGCGACTTCAACTACCCAAACATAGACTGGGAGCATTACTCTAGCTCCAACACCCTAGCCCAAAGGTTCCTAGAATTTATAAACTCAAATGCTATGGAACAACTTGTTACCACTCCCACAAGAGGGGAAAACATACTGGACCTGATCATCACCAACATGGGGGCCCTATGCTCCAGACCAGAAGTGTATCCCTCACTGGTAAGATCAGACCATAAACTAATCTCACTGGATATTCACATCCCGACCCCACCCCCTGCCCAGAAAACCACAGTGAAAAACTTCTCTAAAGCAAATTTCACACTCCTCAAAACCGAGGTGGAATCCTTCAAAGCCCCCGGGCCTGTGGAAAATATGGCCCAGACCGCAGAATCCTTTATAAACGCATTCTATGAACACCTTCAGGAATGCATGGATCATGCAATCCCAAATAAAACCAAGACCTAATCCTCCAAAGGCAGGCGTCCTGTTTGGTGGACCCTAGCCATAAACAAACTATACAATAAAAGGAATAAGCTACTACATGATAGAGCAAAATCCCAAAAAGGGAAGACATCTCTGATCAGTATTAGCAAAAAACTACGGGCACTCATAAAATCATCTAAGGCCAGCTTCGAGAGAAAAATTGCACAGGACACTAAGGATAATCACAAGGCTTTCTTTAGTTATGTTAGGAACCTGGGTGGGAATTCCCAGATATGCTCAGAATTAGTCCAAATGACAAAAAATACACTGAACCCACAGACATTGCCAACATCCTAGCTGACAGGTTCAGCGCAAACTTCTCCCCCCCTTCCCACCAAAAGGGCAAATATCTATCCCAGCAGAGTGCTGCCCCCCAGACATCTCAGATGCTTAGGTAAGAGCCACCCTCTCCAAAGCAAAAAACACAGCATCAATGGGACCAGATGGTGTCCCGGGCTGTGTCCTACATGAACTCCAAGAAGAGCTAAACCCAAACATAAAACTACTGTTCAATCTCAGCCTTACTACAGGATATGTACTCAAAGAGTGGTGTACAGCAACAGTGGTCCCTCTCCACAAAGGTGGTGCCTCAACGGATCCTGGAAACTATCGCCCCATAAGCCTGACTACCTTGGTCTGCAAAGCTATGGAAAGAATCATCATGGACCTCATAAAGATATTGGGGACCTACAGACACTGGATCCTACCCAGTTCAGCTTTGTTAAGGGCAGATCCTGCCTCTTAAACCTGGTCAATTTCTTTGAAACAGTCACCAAGGCCATTGACAAGGGGAAGGTGGTCCAACAGCCTACCTGGACCTCGCAAAAGCCTTCAATACAATACCCCACTCGGATATTATAGATAAGCTCACCAGCTTAAATATAAACCCCTATGTCACTAGATGGGTTGCAAACTGGCTCAAGGACAGAACCTACGTGGTTAGAATTGCTGGAGCCATGTCAGACTCCAAACCAGTTACAAGTGGCGTCCCACAAGGCTCGGTCCCGGGACCTCTCTTGTTCGGTATATATTTCTCAGAGGTACAGGTCAACACGGAAGGACTGTGGCTGACCAAGTTTGCAGATGACTGCAAACTAGGCATCATAATCGACTCTCCAGCCAACACAAGCATCCTACAAAAGGGCCTCATAGAAACAGACAACTGGTGCCAGAGCCATGGCCTCAAGCTAAATGCCAAAAAGTGTATAGTCATCCCCTTTGGCAAAAACAAAGTGCCCACAAATTACCACATAGGTGGTAATCCATTAAGTACGGAAGAAGTAATTAGGGACCTGGGGACCCAAGTTGATAGCAATCTCTCATTTGAAAACCACGTGACCAAATTGGTTAGAAAAACATTTTATATAGCCCACCTAATCATGAAGGGATTCACATCTAGATCAGGGGAGGTCATCGTGCCTCTTTACTCATTCCTCATCAGGCCCATAATTGAGTACAATGCCCCTTTTGGGATGTACCTTACCAGACACCTGCAGCAACTGGAAAGACCCCAAAAGTACCTCACCAAGAGGATAACAGGGCTCAAACAGATGCATTATGCTGCCAGGTTAAAGAAACTCCAGCTCTACTCAGTGGCATACTGCCTGCTCAGAGGCGATCTGTGCCTGACGTATAAAGCGTCCAACCTGGAATTAATGGACATACTGCACCTCAGAAAATCCAAATCCCATCGAGCTACGCACTCAAGAGACTTGAACCTCAGCACTGAAATAAACAGGACATGCTGGAGGGATAGATTCATAACCCAGAGGCTCCCTTCACTCTGGAATAAAATCCCAGTCCAGGTTAGGCAGATTCCCTCATTGACTCTCTTCAAGAGGAATCTTGATGAGTGCATGGGAGATGGCAGGTTTACCCCGGATATCACTTCTGTGTCACTGTTAGACAGAGACACAGTATACTAACCTCGAAAAAGGGCACAGCAAAATTCAT
Source organism: Protopterus annectens (assembly GCF_019279795.1). Classification (NCBI taxonomy): domain Eukaryota; kingdom Metazoa; phylum Chordata; order Ceratodontiformes; family Protopteridae; genus Protopterus; species Protopterus annectens. Next base: position 352,200,289 of record NC_056742.1, read on the forward strand.
TTAAAATGGGTGGCGAAAGCCAAACACACTCTGGCTAGGCTTATAAATGCCCTAGGGCAGATAGCCTAGTATGAGCCTATGAACCTATGTGTGTGTGTGTGTGTGTGTGTGTGTGTGTGTGTGTGTGTGTGTGTGTGTGTGTGTGTGTGTGTATATATATATATATATATATATATATATATATATATATATATATATATATATATATATATATATATATATATATATATATATATAGGTTCATAGGTTCATACTAGGCTATCTGCCCAAGTGCATTTATAAGCCTAGCCCATAGTTATGTGGCTTTCGCCACCCCTTTAGTTTGAATTAAAACTATGCCTATCATTTTCTGTGCCTCTGTCAAGCAGTGACACTGAAGTAATCCCTGGGGTATATCTGCGATCTCCCATCCATTGGTCAAGATTCCTCTTGAACAAGGCCAGCGAGGTGCTCTGCCTCACATGTACCGGGATTTTGTTCCACAGCATAGGGAGTCTCTGGGTGATGAATCTGTCCCTCCAGCACGTTCTATTTATAACCATGTCAAGGTTTAAGTCTCCGCCCTTGTGGTTCTGAGGGATCTAGATTTTTTGAGGTGAAGCATATTCATCAAATCTGGGTTTGACATGGCCTTATATGTCAGGCACAGGTCACTTCTGAGCAAGCGGTATGAGACTGAATAGAGCTGGAGTTCTTTCAGTCGGGCAGCATAAGACATATTTTGAGACCCTTTATCCTTTTGGTGAGGAACTTTTGGGGCCTTTCAAGCTGCAGCAGGTGTCTGGTCAGATACATTCGAGGGGCATTGTACTCAATCATAGGTCTAATGAGTGATGAGTACAGGGGACGATGACCTCCCTTGATCTAGATGTGAATCCCTTCATGATCAGGTGGGCAATATAGAAGGTTTTCCTAACTACTTTAGCAACATGAGTGTCAAGCGAAAGGCTACTGTCAACTTGGGTCCCCAGATCCTGATGACTTTCTGTGCTCAGTGGATTGCCACCTATATGGTAGCTAGGGGTAACCTTGTTTTTCCCGAAGGGTATGACTATGCATTTTTGGCGTTTAACTTCAGGCCATGGCTCTGGCACCAGTTATCCGTTTCTGTGAGGCCCTTCTGGAGGATATCTGTGTCAGATGTGTTTTCGACTATGGCGCCAGTTTGCAGTCATCTGCAAACTTTGTCAGCCATAACCCTCCTGTGTTTGCTTGTACTTCAGAAAAGTAGATGCCGAACAAGAGTGGACCCAGGACTGAGCCCTGTGGGACACCACTTGTGACAGGCTTTGAGTCTAACATGGCTCCAGCAACTCTGACCCTGTGGGTTCTGTCACTTAGCCAGTTTGCAACCCATCTTGTGATGTATGGGTTTACATTCAAGCTGATGAGTTTTTCGATGATACCTGAGTGGGGTATTGTGTCGAAGGCCTTTGCCAGGTCGAGGTAGGCTGTATGGACTGCCTTTCCCTCATCAATGGCCTTGGTGACTGTCTCGAAAAAGTCAACCAAGTTTAAGAGGCAGGATCTGCCTTTGACAAAGCCAAACTGGGTTGGATCCAAAGTCTGCAAGTTCCCTATGTCTTTATTGATGAGTTCCATTATGATCCTCTCCATGGCTTTGCAGATAAGGCTTGTCAAGCTAATGGGGAGGTAATTTCCAGGGTCTGTGGAGGCACCGCCCTTATGAAGTGGGACCACAGTTGCTGTGCGCCACTCCTTGGGTACGTATCCTGAGGTGAGGCTAAGATTAAACAGCTGTCCTAACTGTGGGTTTAATTCCTCGTTGAGTTCATGAAGCATACAGCCGGGGACACCATCCAGTCCCATGGATGCTGTGTTTTTTGCCTTAGTGAGGGCAGTTCTCACCTGGGCGTTGGAGATGTTTGGGGGGCTACAATCCTCTGGAATAGATATCTCTCCTTTTGGGGGAGAAGTTTGCACTGAACCTGTCAGCCAGTATGTTAGCAATGTGTGTAGGTTCAGTAATTTTCACATCATTTTGAACTAATTCTGAGCATATCTGGGAGTTTCCTCCTAGGTTTCTAACATAGCTAAAGAAGGCCTTATGATTGTCTTTAGAGTCCTTGGCGATTTTTCTCTCAAAATTTGCCTTGGATGATTTTATGAGAGCTCTTAGTTTTTACTTATAATGATCAAAGGTGTCTTACCTTTCAAGGATTTTGCTCTGTCTTGTAGTAGCTTCCTCCTTTTGTTGTAGAGCTTGTTTATGGCTGGGGTCCACCAGACTGGACACTTGCCTTTGGTACAGAGAGTCTTAGTTTTGTTTGGGATTGCCTGATCCATGCAGTCCTGTAGGTGCTGGTAGAAGGCATTTGTAAGTGATTCAGCGGTTTGAGTAATGTTTACCACTGGCTCAGGGGCCTTAAAGGAGACCACACTAGTTTTAGAAGTGTGAAATCGGCTTTGAGAAGTTTTCACTGTGGTCTTTTTGTCTCAGGTGGGGCGGGATGAGGACCTCCAGCGAGATTAGTTTATGATCTGATCTCACCAGTGAGGGGTATACTTCGGTGTTGAACATTTTGATCCCATGTTCGTGATGATGAGATCAAGTATGTTTTCTCCTCTTGTGGGGATGGTGACTAGTTGTTCCATGGCATTTGAGTTTATGAACTCCAAGAATCTTTGGGTTAGAGTGTTCGGGCTTGAGTAGTGTTCCCAGTCTATATTAGGGTAGTTGAAGTCACCTAGTATGATGGTGTTTGGAGATACATTTATCCCCTCCAATGTTTTCAGGAAGGCCATGTGAGGTTCCTGAGTTTGAGAGGGTGGCCTGTAACATGCTACAAATTGCAGAGCAGTCTTGCCTATGGTTAATTGCACATGGATGGTCTCTGATTCATCGTGCGTTGCCACCAACCTTGAGGTGTGGGTGTCCTTTATGAATATGGACACCCCCCCTCCTTTCTTGGTGTTGTCCGGATTTTGGGGCGGGCATGATATGAGGTGAAACCTGTTAGTGCTGGGGTGCTCTCAGGAGCCTTGAACCAGGTTTCTGTCACAGCACAGACATCGATGTTCTCCATATTGAGAAGGGCCTCGAGTGTGTGCATCTTGAGATTGAGACTTCTGGCATTGAGCAGCATTACCCTTAGTTTTTTTCCATTTTTGTGTTCTAGGGTGGTAGGTTTAGAATTTGAGCCTTGCCTAAAAAAGGCACTATGGGGTGGCAAGAGCCTTTGCCAATATCCGGAAGCCCAGGGGTGACAGGTGCAAGCCGTCCCTTGTGAAGCAGCGTGGCTTGTCCAGCATGTCATCCCAGGCAGACAGACATTGGATCCCCTTTGAATGACACCAGAATTTAAGCCAATTATTAAAGCTGATCATCTTATCACTGTATTGTGGCATCATTCTAGGTGAAGGTAGGATACTGCTCAAGGTCAGGGTCATACCTGCCTGGGCTACATAATCAGAGAGCTCCTCGATGTCCCTTTTCATGTAGTCCAAAGAGGTACGTCTCAGGTCGTTGACACCAGCGTGGACAATGACTGAGTCGTACTTGTACCTGCTGTTGAGAGACCTGAGTGCTTGCGTTATGTGGTGGATTCTAGCGCCCGACAGGCAGCTTACTGTGACCTTCTCCTTACTCAGTCTGGTGAGCGGACGTCAGTGTGTCTGACTATGGAATCACCAATGACAAGTGTGTCTGGCATTTTGTTTGGCCTTAAGGGCTGTGACTGTTTGACACTCTGACTGCGTGGTCTATGTGTTGCATGTGTTGGGTCGTGAGGTGGTAGTTGTTTGGGTGTCTGCTTTGGTGGCCTCTGCTGTTTTGGTAAATTTTTGATCAGAGCCTCCAGTATGTCTTTGTGTGAGTACGTGTATGATTTGAAGTTGTGATGGTACCATGTGTGACTGGGTATGTATTGTGTGTGGTTACCTTCTCCTCCTGTCTGGTCTTGCCAGTCCTATGTTGAGAGAGCTCAGCCTCCAGTTTGGCGTATAGTTGCATCTCTCGCATGTATTTGTGTTTTGTGGGAGAAGGAGAGGATTGTCTGTGTACATGAGGCAATTGGAACATTGCCTCAATATTCCCAGGTTCACCAGTTGAGCTGGAGAGGACACTAGCAACTGATCCCTCGACATACTAGAAGTAGTAGATAAAGAGACTTTCAAAGGACTCCGGGAAGTGGGTTTTAGGCTGGTGGGGTACTATCTATAATAAGAGTGCTTTATCAAGGTGCAAGTACTGTAGGAGTAAGTGCTAGGCTTTACAGATAGAGAATAGTCTACTTGGGAAGCAAGTAGAGATGAACTTTTCAGTTATAGGATATGCTGGTTAGATCAGCAGTACAGCTCAAGGAAGGTAGTTCTAAGGGAAAATTTGAAGAGTGGAATTTAGATGGCCGAATAGTTTAACATTGTTTAACCGCGCTGCTCTTGTGTGCAACAGTGGCAACTCAGCTAAATCAGCACTTGGCGTTTAAGCGTGTTTTATAGCAGGGGCTGAAGGGAGCTAGGAATTGGCCCAAAACGACCAATGGACTACTAGTTTCTGGCTGAAACTTCACCAAATCGGACAAAAGGCGCTCAGTGCTTCCACTCCCACTGGTAAGCAAAGAAACTTCCCTCCTTCCTAATAAGGCAATGGATCAGTAACAGGAACTAAAAACAAAGCCCAGGGATCAGCAACTCTGAAACTGGACTACTCTAGTTCAGTAAGGCGGAAAACAAGAGATTTTTTGTTTTATTACAGAGATAAGGAAAAAACAGACAGTAAATGCTATAAATGCTGTAAATCGGCTAGCGCACTTTAGTGTGTAGCCTACAGAAACAATTTGCAACAATTAGTAACTTAAAGTGCAATAAACAGTGTAAAATGCAGAAATCACTTAAAGTAGCAGTAAAACAGGCGAAATGCAGTCGCTAGCTTAATAACAGTGGGAAAGCCACAAAAATACTTATATCTGGTAGAAAGTCACTCTTTTAGCTCTCTGCTGCTTGGATCACTCTACAGGCCACCACGAGGATCTGTGCTGAGTTGGTACAAGCTGGAAAATGCGTGTTTAGCGTGTTTTATAGCAGGGGGCTGAAAGGAGCTAGGAACTGGCCCAAAACGACCAATGGACTACTAGTTTCTGGCTGAAACTTCACCAATTCGGACAAAAGGCTGCTCAGTGCTTCCCACTCCCACTGGTAAGCAAAGAAACTTCCTCCTTCCTAATAAGGCAATGGATCAGTAACAGGAACTAAAAACAAAGCCCAGGGATCAGCAACTCTGAAACTGGACTACTCTAGTTCAGTAAGGTGGGAAAACAAGAGATTTTTTTTTTTTTTTTTTTTTTTTACAGAGACAAGGAAAAAAAACAGACAGTAAATGCTATAAATGCTTTTAGCGGCTAGCACACTTGAGTGTGTTAGCCTACAGGTAAACAAGCAACAAATAACTTTTTAAGAGTGCAAAACAGTTAATCAACACAAAACAGTTTAAATAGAATGCAGAGCTGTATAAACAGGCTAAGATGCAGTCGCTAAGCAGTAAATATTCAAAAAGCCAGAAAAAAATACTTAAATCAGTTATAGCAAATACAGTTATAACAAATGCTCTGAAATATACTGTATATTTCCAATATGTTTGAGAAGGACAGTCAGAACACAAGAAGGTTCAGGCGAAAAAGAAAAAAAAAGTTTTGTTTTACTTTTTGAAAAGGGAAAAAGGAGGAACAAAAGGCCTTATCAAATGTTCTCTCTGTATTAAGAAGAATGAGCAAATGACATTAGACTGGGAGGTGTGTCACAGTAGGGGCGGGCAACTGCAAAGCCACCAAGTATAAGAGCAAGACACCAACAGGGAGGGAGGGTGGGACAAAATAGCCTAAGAAAGCACTACAGAGTCAAATTAAAGTTTTTAAACAGATAAGGATTTGTGAAGATTCTGAATAGACAAAGTGCTTTAGATATATTAAATTATAAAAACAGTAATCTGTAAAAATAATCAAAAGATACTTATATTTTGTAGCTCAGTTGTGGTCAAACAACTTCTCCAGCCTGCACTGTGTGCAAAGACAGAGACCCTACCAAAGTTAGGGCAAGACCAGAACAACAACATTTTTTTTACAAGAACACAAAGAACCAGCCCCACTAGCCAAGAGATAATTACACAGAGTAAATGTTTCAGTTTATACAATAGCCTAAGAAAGCACTACAGAGTCAAATGAAAGTTTTTAAACAGATAAGGATTTGTGAAGATTCTGAATAGACAAAGTGCTTTATATATATTAAATTATAAAAACAGTAATCTGTAAAAATAATCAAAAGATACTTATATTTTGTAGCTCAGTTGCGGTCAAACAACTTCTCCAGCCTGCACTGTGTGCAAAGACAAACCCTACCAAAGTTAGGGCAAGACCAGAACAACAACTTTTTTTTACAAGAACACAAAAGAACCAGCCCCCACTAGCCAAGAGATAATTACACAGAGTAAATGTTTCAGTTTATACAATAGCCTAAGAAAGCACTACAGAGTCAAATGAAAGTTTTTAAACAGATAAGGATTTGTGAAGATTCTGAATAGACAAAGTGCTTTATATATATTAAATTATAAAAACAGTAATCTGTAAAAATAATCAAAAGATACTTATATTTTGTAGCTCAGTTGCAGTCAAACAACTTCTCCAGCCTGCACTGTGTGCAAAGACAGAGACCCTACCAAAGTTAGGGCAAGACCAGAACAACAACTTTTTTTTACAAGAACACAAAAGAACCAGCCCCCACTAGCCAAGAGATAATTGCACAGAGTAAATGTTTCAGTTTATACAATAGCCTAAGAAAGCACTACAGAGTCAAATGAAAGTTTTTAAACAGATAAGGATTTGTGAAGATTCTGAATAGACAAAGTGCTTTATATATATTAAATTATAAAACAGTAATCTGTAAAATAATCAAAAGATACTTATATTTTGTAGCTCAGTTGCGGTCAAACAAATTCTCCAGCCTGCACTGTGTGCAAAGACAGAGACCCTATCAAAGTTAGGGCAAGACCAGAACAACAACTTTTTTTTTACAAGAACACAAAAGAACCAGCCCCCACTAGCCAAGAGATAATTACACAGAGTAAATGTTTCAGTTTATACAATAGCCTGAGAAAGCACTACAGAGTCAAATGAAAGTTTTTAAACAGATAAGGATTTGTGAAGATTCTGAACAGACAAAGTGCTTTATATATATTAAATTATAAAAACAGTAATCTGTAAAAATAATCAAAAGATATTTATATTTTGTAGCTCAGTTGCGGTCAAACAACTTCTCCAGCCTGCACTGTGTGCAAAGACAGAG